>NC_134572.1:37950000-38235000 GCF_050947875.1 Dermacentor variabilis | reverse complement strand
GAGCTATACTGACTCCTCTGGGTACTGTACAGGCCAGTATAGAATTCTTCCGCTTCTTTTACTACATGTTCGAAATTGCTGATGATATTACCCTGCTTATCTTTCAGTGCATACATCTTGGTTTCTCCTATGCCAAGTTTCTTTCTCAGTGATTTCAGGCTGCGTCCATTTTTTACGGCTTCTTCAGTCTTTTTCACGTGTGATGTCACAGTAAGGGCCGACCTTCATTGAGCCTGAGAGACGCGGCGAAAGACCCTCGGCACAGTCCACTATGGTGATGCGACTACCCGCACGATGAAGAGGGGCACACACGTGATGATGATAACATACAACTGATGAAATGCACAATAAATGCCCACACTAATTTCCCCCGCGTGAGAGCGGCTATCCTGGCCGAAGCCTAAAGGTACGGGGAACGCCGCGTAAAGGGCTTCATACGAGAAAGGTGGACCACATCGGTAGAGTGGCAACGGCGGTCAGTTGAGGGAACAACAGGGGTCACACGATAATTAACAGGAGAAGTCATTTCTGGGACCGTGTATGGGCCAATAAAGCAGGACTGAAACTTCTCACACAACCCAGGAGTGTGAAGTACATGTGTCCCGCCGGGCTGGTAGAAAACTACACGATGAGATGCGTCATAATGATCCTTGCGGTCCTGTTGTCTGGCTTCGGTGTTGAAGCGGGCACGCTGGGGACAATGGTCAAATCGGGGAACATATTCTTCGCAGGAAGATGGAGATGGACTGACAGAGGCATAGAAGAAAGAAATGTCGAGAAAGGAATTGGGCGAACGGCCATAAACAAGGTTGAATGGCGAGTAACCGATTGTGCGTTGAACAGCGGTGTTATATGCGCAGGTGACGAATGACAAAATTGCGTCCCAATTTCTGTGGTCTGGTTGAATATAGGCGCATATCATGTCAGAGAGCGTACGATGAAACCGCTGCCAGGCCGTCGGTCTGAGGATGATAACCTGAAGTAGACTTGTGAGCTGTGCCAGAGGCTCTGAGCACTTCGCCTAGCAGTTCTGAAAGAAATGTCTTACCGCGGTCGCTAAGAAGGACACGAGGGGCGCCATGAGGCAGGATTATGGCTTGAAGAATGAAGGTAGCAACTTCGGAAGCAGATGGAAGACTGACAGAAGCTGTTTCGGCATAGCATGTGAGGTGGTTGACGGCTCTAACTGTCCATCGACTACGGCTGGAGTCATGGGAAGTGGCCCAAAGAGATCAATGTCAACAAGTTCGAACGGTTCCGCAGGATATGCGACTGGTAGTAGCTGCCCGACAGGAGCTGTTGTTGGCCGCTCTTGACGCTGACAAATGGCGCAGGAAGAAACGTATCTCACCACACTGGTAGACGGTCCAGACGGTCCAGGCCAGTAGAAGCGACTTCTTATGCGGTCGTAAGTTTTCTGGATGTCAAGGTGGCTAGCAGTAAAATTGTCATGAGAGGCAGGAATGATACGAGCACGAAGGCAGCGAGGCAGTACGGGCACCCAACGTTATCCGTCAGGATGATGGATATGGCGGTACAGCACAGAGTTCTGTATCTTGAATTGTGTCAGCTGTCGACGGAGTTTGGCGTTAGGCGGATGCGAACCTACACAAAGGCCGTCTATAATACGTCGACAGTACGAATCGGCGAGTTCTAAAGACGAAAATTTTTCACGGTCGTCCGAAGTGAGATGGCCAAGAGGGGCGAAGGACAAAATCGCCGTAGAAGAGACATCAGGGATTGAGTCCCTGGCGGAGGTTGCGGACTCATTGATGAGTGCGGCTGTAGGGAGCGGGCAGCGAGAAAGAGGATCTGTGTCTTGGTGCTTTTTCCCATACTTGTAGATGATCTCAAATTCATATTCTTGCAGACAAAGAATCCAGTGACCAAGACGTCCTGACAAGTTCTTGAGTGTGGAGAGCCAACATAAGGCTTGATGGTCCGTAACAATAGTAAAATGGCGGCTGTGGAGATAAGGACGAAACTCCTGGATGGGCCAAATGACAGCTAGGCATTCCTACCCGGCGATGCTATAGTTCTTCTCGGCAGGTGTGAGTACGCGGCTTGCATATGCAACGACTCTCTCACGCAAGGAGGTGTCTCGCTAGAGGAAAACAGCACCAATTCCATGGCCGCTGGCGACCGTGCGCAAGATTGAGGGTGCAGTCTCATCAAAATGACACAGGACTGGCTCAGATGTGAGGACGCCCTTATGCTGGTCAAAGGCAGATTCACATTCCGGTGACCACACGAAGGGAGCACCACAACGAAGTAGGTTGTGTAAAGGAGCAGCTATAGAGGCGAAATCGCATATAAATTGGCAAAAATAGGAAGCGATGCCAAGAAAACTGCGTAGTTCTTTGGTCTTTTCTGTTCGAGGAAAGCAAAGCACAGCCGAAATTTTGTCAGGATCAGGTCGAATACCATCCTTGATCACAATGTGACCTAACACCTTGAACGTCTTGCTTCCAAAACGCCACTTTTTGGTGCTGAGCTGAAGACCAGCATTAGCGAGGCATGTAAGAATCTCGTCCAGACGTTGCAGGTGCTGGGCAAATGTCGACGAGAAAATAACGATATCGTCCAGATAGCACATGAATGTTTTCCAATTCAGGCCGCGCAGAACATTGTCAATCATGCGCTTAAAAGTTGCGGGAGCGTCGCAGAGGCCGAAGGACATTACGTTGAACTCGTAAAGGCCATCTGGGGTTGCAAACGCTGTCTTTTGTTTGTCGTCTACGTGCATCGGAATTGCCAGTAACCTGAAAGCAGGTACAAGCTGGAGAAGTACTCGGCACCTTGCAGACAATCGAGAACATCGTCAGTGCGAGGCATGCGGTATAGCTCCTTGTGCGTAATCTTGTTGAGCGCTCTATAATCGACACAATATCGCACGGAGCCATCTTTCTTTCGGACCAAAACAATGGGAGACGACCGTGGGCTAGCAGAGGGGTGGATTATATCACTTTGTAGCATGTCGGCGATGTTTTCCTCAATAATCTTGCACTCGGCTAGAGACGCCCGATATGGCCAGCGACGTACAATGGGCATGTCGTCTGTCTGAATGCGATGCGTTCTGACGGAAGTCTAACCCAATGTCGAAGAATGGGCGTCGAATGAAGTTTCATGCCTCTTCAACAGACTAAGTAACTGTTGCGTCTGCGAAGGGGTCAAGTCGGGGCTGATTACGGCTGCGAGAGCGGAGGTAGAGGGAGAATGTCCAGCATGCGTGATTTCAGGGGGAGCCGCGAGATTGAGCCTGAGAGACGCGGCAAAGGACCCTCGGCACAGTCCACTATGATGATGTGACTACCTGCATGATTAAGAAGGGCACACACATGATGATGATAATATACAGGTGATGAAGAAGTGCACAATAAATGCCCACAGACGTTCAAGTTTCGAATATCACTTATTTTCGCCTTGTTCATAGGTTTTTACAGTTCCGCGAATTCTATCTTATCTCTTGAGTGTGACACTTTCATTTTTTGTCTTTTCTTTATTAGGTCCTTTGTTACTTGGGAGAGCTTGCCTACTGGTTGATTTGGTGCCTTGACTCCCACTTCAATTGCTACCTATGAAGCCAGCCTAGTTATGGTTTCATTTATGATCTCTATGTCATCTTCATCTCTCTGTTCTAAGGCTGCATATTTGTTTGCAAGTACCAGCCTGAATTTGTCTGCTTTTGCCCTTACTGCCTCTAAGTTGATCTGTTTCTTCTTGACCAATTTTACTCTTTCTCTCTTCAAATTGAGGTGAATCCTGCCCCTCACTAACCTATGATCCCTGTACTTTACCCTATCTATCACTTCTACATCCTGCACTATGCTGGTATCAGCAGAATCTATGAAGTCAATTTCATTTATTGTTTCACCATGTGGGCTTTTCCAGGTTCACTTTCTGTTGCTGCGCTTCCTGAAAAAGGTGTTCATTATCCGAAGCTTATTTATTTCTGCGAATTCTACCAGCATCACTCCTCTAGCGTTCCTAGAATCAACGCCGTTGTTGCCAATCGCTTGTTCACCTGCCTGCTTTTCTCCCACTTTTGCATTGAAGTCGCCGATTACTACAGTATACTGAGCTTGCACTTTTCCCATCGCTAATTCAAGATCTTCCTAAAACTAATCTACTTCCTCATCATCGTGACTGGATGTTGGAGGGTAGGCTTGTGCTACCTTTAATCTATACATCTTATTAAGTTTGATTACGACTACAGCTACCCTCTCATTGTTGCTGTAGAATTCGTCAATGTTGCCCGCTATGTCCTTGTGGATTAAGAATCCTACCCCATATTGCTTCTTATCTGGGAGACCTTTATAGCAGAGGACATGTCCGTTATTCAGCAATGTATAAGCCTCACCAGTTGTTCTAATCTCACTGAGGCCGATGATATCCCAAACAATGTCTGATACTTCCTCAAAGAGTTCTGCTAAGCGAGCCTCACTCGACAGAGTTCGGTCATTGAAGGTTGCATGTGCCAGTTTCCATTGGCGGCCTGTCCGGACCCAGAGATTCTTAGCATTCTCTGCTGCGTTACAGGTTTGACCACCGCCTTTGTCACGTGCTCTGCAGCTGCTGGGGACTGAGGGCCATGGGTTTATTGAAGGAAAAATTTGGGAGGTAGTGACCGAATACTGCACCAGGGAGGCCAATTCCTGTTCTTATGAGGGAGTGTCTTTGTTGAAGCTTAGTGACCCTTCCTTGTTTGATTGTACCTGGATTAGTATAGCCCCACTCGCCATCGGCATCTTTTGCTTGTGTCAGGCGTCACTCCAAGCCTGCAGATGCAGTGCACTGGAGTAGGTGAATTTCAAGCTGACCATCGTCAAATTAAAAAATAAAATCTTATAGAAGGATTCAAACTTCCGACTGTGGCAACCCAGCATTCCACATAGCTCAGTCCCATAATTCTTTAGGCGGCGAGGCTACCTTATCGCCGACAAGTACAGCCCAGAGGGCCCTACTTGCCTAAAAGCTTATTTGATTGATCCGCGATAGATCTGTTTACCTGATCGCGATGGGTAATTGAATATAGAGCGATTTCTAAACGGTTCTGGCCTCGTAGTTACGGAATCGCACGTGCGCAGATGGCCGTGAACTCGGCTGGGCAAACCCTACAGGCGTACCGACGGCCTTTCACAGTTTCGAATACTTGCTCGTGATCTACAGGAATACAAACGGAAACCCGCGGGAACGAATATAACTGCAAAATGTAGGAGAAATAACTGAATGCAAACTACGTTTTTTTTTTTGCTTGATGAAAATTTGTATGTGAACTTTGCAACTGTTCTCGTTTCATTATTTTTTTACTTATTGTTTGCGTGCTACTGCAAACCTTCTCGTCACTTTTTCTCTTCCTTTAGCGCCGCAATTTCTTTGATTTTTTTTTTCTGGAGAGGGTGGACGGTGGGGGGGGGGGGGTTCTCACTAGAACGTCAGAGCGAGGCATGTCGGAAGAGTCAGGTTAAGTCCCTTTAGTGTATCTCTAATGCCTGAAAACATGCTTGAATTATCCACGGTATCCGGGTTTTGATGATCGCGGCAGGTGGCACGGCATAGTATTTCTCAACGGTTCGAACATCGTGGTTTCGGAGTCTCTCGTACGCAAGTGGCCATGAACGCGGCTAGAGGCACGATATATTTTTCAGTGGAATTGAACAGCACTTAAAAGTAGTGTGAAAAAAAAAGAAAATAAGAAAATGGAAAGAACTTTCAGCTCTTACCACGAATTCGCTAGTCGCTTATGGAGGGAGGTACACCAAACAGTTCACGCTCTCGGCTGCCCATCTCATGCATCGGAGAAGTCTTTCCGAACGAGATGGAACTGGTACTGATGCGCCACGCAATGCTGAGACGTCAGCTTTAGAATACATTTAATGAAAATATGTTCAGTGCTTTACGAACTATTTCGCCGCATCGTTGGTTGCTATCGCTGATTTTTTTGCCAATACCCCAAGGTCCTTAGGCTTGCAGACCTGGCTTAGAATAGTATTTAAATGTCTTTTGAACTATCTAAATTGTTCTATGTAATTAGAAACTAAACTAGCTAAATCGAACTGTCCAAAAGTTCTGTTTTTTGACGAGAAAACCTAATGCTCAAAGAGCGCGAAGCGACGACTATTCTGATCCGTTCTAGAATATTAGAAGCACTGATCACAGTGGAAGAATGCAACACATTGCGTCTTCGCTGTTCAATTGGTTCACTCGATTGCTTGGTAGCTGGCGCGTGTGACAAAGGTAACGTCCTCTGCGAGATGGAAGAAGTGCGCACACTTTCCAGTTTAGTTAAGCACGTGACTCCAATGTAACAGCTTCCTTTGCTTTAAGGGAAAAATAATCACTGTTGACAACTCATAATAGGTAATACTACGGAAATAATCAATGTATGCTAATTCATCTTCTTTGACATTTATGTGACTGCGTAAGCGGCTAACCTGTCGAGTGTAGACCATTTATGGTCATGCTGGCTTTGATAGTGCTGTTGAGCAATAAACGCTCGCTCAATGCGCCTTGGAAGCTGTAGACGCACGTGAGGTTGTTCTTGCCTTGAACTTTTACGCATTCTATTTCAATTGGCGTTACACTATTATTCCTCACATTACTCATGCTGATGTGTGAGATGGCATCAAAAGCATTTAGACTGCCGTTGCTTTGAAGAACGTGATTTATTCATGTGCGTTTAAACTCTCTCCCCTTCGAAATAGCCCCCTTGCGCCACGATACAGCGCTCCCGGCGTTCGCGCCACTTTGCGAATGTCTCCTGAAAGTCTCCTTTTCAGAACGAGTCGAGTACCCTTTTCGAATTAAGCAATCGTGGCATAATGGTTGCCTTTGAGTGGGTTCTTATGATAGAGATTATATTCAAATATCTCTGCCCTCTGTCGATGCGTATCAGTGAATTGCATTCAATAACTCCGCTTTCAAAGTCTTCTTGATGCGGCTTCACTAGGAAATATGGTACGGTGGTTAAAAAATTTCACAACGTGGGTGCTGAGCTAGTTGTATCTTTTTATTGCGTTTTGGATTGCGGCATACGAGTAGCCTGAAGGCTGAAGCTGCGTCAGACAATACTTGCCGAGTCTCCTGTCTTTCAGTAATATACCACTTTCCTTAGAGCAGTGGTTCGGCCAATCGTTGCTCTAATTAACCTTGAAATGTTTCTGAACGTTGCCAGCATAGCACTTACAATCTATTTTTTTATAAATTGGCCATAGAAGTCGTTATTTTTAGTCGGATCCTAGCTTCCTATTCGGGTAACTTGTAATAATTCACTATTGAAAAACCATCATTCTCAAAAATGATTAATCACATACTGTCGCGCGACCAGCGATGCGAACGACATTACGGGAAATTCCAATGACTAGGCGTTACGAGAGCCTTCCTCGAAAGACAGCTAGTGTAATTCGCCGAACCTATAGAAAATACGCATACGTATACCGAGACGGCAAGGCTTTTGCGGTTTCCGTCATTGACACGCTGGGCAAAGTCATCAACTGTGCTTCCGTCCGGACGACGAACCCAGAGGTGGCCGAGCAAGTGGCCATTGCACTCGCCATGCAAGACGGTCGGAGAGACAGGGTGTATAGCGATTCGAAAGCCGCCATCAGGGCATTCCAGAAAGGCCGGGTAGCCCGGCAGGTAGTTCAAATTCTGAAAGGCGCCAAACAGGGCAACACCTCCATGCACTCGATCCTTTGGTTCCCTGCACACGTCGGGGCGATTGAGGGGGTTCCTCTGAACCTCAACGAGTCTGCCCACGAGGCTGCGCGTGGCTTTACCGACCGCGCTGCCCTCGGATCGGGCGACTCTCTCCCCGGACACAGAGACGCTCCTCTCACACACAACGAAATCACGAAATTCTTTTACTTAGAGAGAAGGGTTTTCCCCCCGCCTCACTCCAAGCTAAGCAGGCCGCAGGCGGTCACACTAAGACTTCTGCAAACGAACTCATACCCAAATCCGGCGTCCCTTAATAGCATATATCCAGAGATTTATCCAAATTGTTCTTGCGTGGCCTGTGGTGAGGTAGCTACGTTGCCTCATATGCTCTGGGAGTGCGGGTCGCTGGGCCCGAAGTTCACCAAGGAAGAGTGGGACGCGCTCCTGCGAAGTCCTGTCTTTGAGGATCAAATCCTGGCCGTCCAGCGTGCCCGCGATCGGGCCGGCAGACTAGATCTGTCAGTCCCGTCGTGGGATTAGCCGGGTGCGCGTTTTATCGCGCTTTGCTGGACCGAATAAAAGTTTATTCACTCACTCACTCACTCACTCACTCCACTGTAGTATGCAAAATAAGAAGACCTTTCGTGAAGGGAAGTTTTTTTTTTTTGCTTAATGAAGTGACGAGGATCTGCCAGTGTAGTTATCTTGTGCTTGAATGCCTTTTGTTCTTGCTCAAAAGGGCGAGAACCATGAAATGAGATTGCTAGGTTCAATGCCATCAAATTTGGCAACGTTCATGGATGCTATCGATTCTGTCACATGACGAGAGCCCATATCTCGTGCCTCCCCAGAGAGGTTGCGTTCTATGCTCGGTTCGAAATCATTGTCTCTGTCAACTTCAGAATTCTGTTGTGTGTACAATAATACTTCATGTTCTTCCTGGAATAAGATTGTGCTGTGCAATGTGTATGAGATAAGAAAGAGGCATTGCTTAATTTAATCACATACTCGAACCCTGTTCCCCATATTGACCATTGTTGAAGTAAAGTACAAGCGAGGTGCTCGATTCATTCCTAGGCGTCATACAACATCAGAACTTATGTAGAATTCCCAACGTCAAGTTAGAAAGATACGCCGTAGTGGTTGAGAGACTATAATGCGTTTCTGCTGTGCAAAATCTCGTTGACACTAATCAAGGCCATGGCCGCATAGAACTGTGTTCTCATAGGAAAGTTATGCCCCAATATGCACATACAAGAATTTAATAGTCTTAACTATATAACCATGTAACCCTATGAAACTCTCCGCGTGAATTTCAATTCCTCAATAAGTTTCAGTTATTGAATTTATGTGGTGTACACAATGTTTTGTAAAAATGACAGGTAACTGTATAGGAAACGTGAAATTACTGGGCAGTATCTCTTGTTTTCCTTTTTTGATTTCGGGAGAATCAGCCACAAGGCCTACGGTGAATAAAAATGATCAAATTAAGGCTTGTAACTCTGGGTCCTGCAAGAACTACAGCACCGTCTCTGCAAGCTTATCGTCCCTCACTTAACACGTGTATTATTCAGATACAGCTGACTTCATTTCAGTCTTTCTGAATATCCTAAGTATGCATTTCAGCGCTTTTCATCAGCGTATGCGCTTTAATCTTCGCATAGCATACTGACACAACAAGAATCATGTGCACGTAATCATGTAAAATTGTAGTTTAGTATTATTTGATAGTGGCGTAGGTTATTGAGAAAGTGGAGGAAGGCAGAGGAAGCAGGAAGGATAAAAAGATATCAAGTTCACTTGTTTAGATGTTGCAGACTAGCCTTGTTGAATAATCAAGTTTATTAAATTCTTTATTGCGAAGGTTTGTGTATTGCAGAATAACAAAACTGTCAGCTGGTTTGACAAGGGGAAATGGAAAATAATAAGAAAACAAAAGTTTGACCATAACTTACAAGCAGGCGATCATCGAGTTAACCAATACATAAATTGGCAACGATATATTACAAGCTGCAAAAAAAAAACTGCAAGCTGTAAAAAAATTTAAGCGTAACCTTTGCACGTCGTTGAAATGGGATACTCGTATTGATAACACATGTAAGAAAGCTTTCAGAGCGCTAGTTTGTTTCAGAAGATAACTAGCTACCTTGTGTGAAACTAGTAGAAATAATAAAACCCATTCTTGAGTATGTTAATATAGTGCGAAATCCTTAGCAGGGATACCTCATTAAAAAAAAGAGAGAAATGTTCAAAATAAAGCATTGCGGCTTAGTCTCGACACGAGGCCATAAGACAGAGTAAGAAAGAGAAAGGCAAAGGAAAGGAAACACACACACACACTCTCTCTCTCTTTCTCTCTCTAGAGAACTGCTTTTGTGCGCACTGTCACGCAGTCATGCGAAGGCATTCCTAGACCGCTATTTTGTAGCAATGCCTTATGCCATATTCTATACTATTCTTATCATCCACCACACACGGCCGCCTGATACCGTTGATAATGTGGGCAGACCGTCGCTCTGACCGCTGGTCAAGCGCGAAAAGCCTGAAAAAGCATAGAATCGGAAAAGGCATCGCTACAAGATACCGGCCCTAGTGTTACATACACAGTGCAAGCGCTCTTAGAAGGCAAGTAGCTAGCGTGCCTACACTTGTCTGTCGGCGTCCTGCACTGTTATATAGGTTATTTTATGCTTCAACTGTATCTACATGAATCCAGTCAACATAAACACATGAACGTATCACAGTGCGTGAGGCGCACCCTTATGTTTTTATTTTCTATGCCTACCTTGTGGCAAACAAAATACGGTTGCTGTATTCAGAGCTATTAACAGGTGCTTATACTTTATTGCAAATGAGTGAGCGGCGTATGAGTAGAAAAGCTTAAACGTGTCAAAAGAAAAAAAAATATACAAGAATCATTTCGTTAATATTGTCACGCGAACGAAGGATTAAGAACTGAACACTATTTACAATGTATATTTACAAAGGATAACTGCAGCACTCCCCAGTTCAGCCGACAGCTCGAGAGCCAGAAAGCGTTCGTCGTCTTCGTCGGGTCATCCGCATGTATCGCCCACAAGAAACACGCAATGTGCATGTATCATTATCCCCTGTGGCAGAAGCACCGTCCCGGTGCGTCTAAATATCGGTGATAACAGGAAAATAATATGGTTTGAAGCGTGCAACATGCACAATGTCAGTGGAATTTCGGACAGATGAGGCACTGGTACCAACTGGGGCGATTTCGTACGTAACTGGATTCACGGCACGCAGCACTCAACGTGGGCCTGTGTGCCGAGACATACGATTCGCTAGAAGACTGAACTCGGGTAGCAAGTTCTTTCTAGCAGCCAGCTGCCGACCAGTGGGATTTCCAAAGCGGTCTTTGGGCTTCTCCTCGAAAGCACCCCAGCTAGAGATCTCGTCCTCGTGTGCCCGCAACCAGACACGAGAAATTCCGCCGAAGTAGAATAGGACATTCGCTAGCATAGTGGTATACATTCCCAGAGGTTGTTTCGGCCGACACACTCATACGGTGTGAGCCAGTCCTCAACGTCGACGTTATCTTGGCCGGAGAATATGCCAGGATCGCGGGCATTGGTAACAGCACGTACACTGTTGCCGGGGTCGCAGGAGTAGAAGCAAACGAGGTGTCACCGGGAGTCATGGCGGAAAGCAGGACAGTGCGGTCGCTGCGGAGTTCCGTGGCGACGACGGGGAACGGCACCCTCCACAAAAATTTTACGCGAACGAAGGATTAAGAACTGGACACTATTTACGAAGTAGATTTACAAAGGATAACTGCAGCACTCGCCCGTTTAGCCGACAGCTCGAGAAGCAGAAAGCGTTCGTCGTCTTCGTCGAGGCGCTCGCGTGCATCGTCCACAAGAAACACGCAATATGCATGTATCAATATGCTTAAGTACAGTGCTCTGGGTCATGGGCCATCGGAAGAACTTCCCCGATAATTTTTTTACTGATCTGAAGCGAGAAAAGAATGGAAAAAAGCTTATAGAGAAGTATCTTTTACGCACCGCCAATCCCCTAGATTCTTGGCACTGGGTACCGAATATGGGAAGCGATGAAGGAAAAAAAAAAGATCATGAGCCATTCCACTCTGTGAAGGTGGATGACCAGCGAAACGGTGTAGCATACTATAAAGAGGAGACAGATAATTTTAAGGGAAAGTACGAAGACCTTTAGTGTCTTGATCGGTGGTCATCGTGACGTAAAGGTACGCGCACTAATTTATTTTTACCCGTCCTCGTTCACTCGTGTACATTACGTACATTTGTGTTTTCACTTCACGATATACTGAGGCAACGAATTTGAGACAGAAATCACCGCAACCACTGGCAGTGCCTTCGCAGAGGGAGGGGCAGTATGGGATCGCTAGCGTGATGAGCGGCATCGAAGCCAGCTGCGGAACAAGACGACGACGAAGGTGGCGAGCGATCTATTGAGGCAAATAATTTGAGACCGATGAGGTGGGATTCGTCAGAAACTATGCAACGCACGCGCACCTTCATACCTTGAGCAACACAACATTTGAGCAAAAGTGCGCGGCTGAACCCGCTTCCAAACCAGTGCTGCTAGTGCCATCTTTTATACTTTTCCGGCAACTTCGAGAGCAGGGTTCCTCTCCTATGTGCAAGGTGGCAACGTAATTCCAGTGCAAGATAAAGAGTGCCGTAGCTGCGTGCGGTTAAATATATTTGTAATAGTGGAAGCTTGCACGGCCTAATAAAGGGTGGGGAGCTTACATGCACATCAGCGAGCTATTGAAATATACAATTCTAAATTTTCATCAAAAGATATTAGATAGTCACCATCAGTGAAAACGTCTGTGACAGAACTGTACGTTAGCTAGGCTAAGAATTATGCAAAGAACGTTAGAACACGTCATTGAGTGAGTTCAAGAACATAAGTGCAATCATGACAAGCTTTTCTGTTTGTCTGTATTCTTTAGCTCTTCCCATTTTACAGTAAGTGCTTGAGAGTGGTTACTGAGAGAAATCACTCGGCATGAATGCCAACGTGAAATTCAAGTTCGTCGGTGTCGAGAGCGAATAGTTCTTGCTACTATTGTGGTATCTCGTTGAAGCACATTGGTCCACTGATGTTGGCGTGCACCCCAAAATACACTGGTGCATTATAGGCAGAACTTTGAGGGGATTTTACGCGTTTGGTAATAAAATGCGTTTCTCCAAGCAGGCTATGAAGAGCTCACTTTATTAAGTAAGTGTGAACAGTTAACAGAAAGAGAACAATTAATTGTGGAATGTAAGTTCTACACGCCACTTGCGCACCTTCTTTAGAAAGCGCAATGGCATGAATTTATTTAACCATTATATGCCGTAAGGCAAGCCGTACCACTAAAAGAAATGCATCTTTGAAGTTGTGAAAAGTAGCGTTCCTTTGATTATTGTGCATTCGTGCCATCTCATCGCTAAGTAGAACGTTGCTGTCATTCAACGCTACGAGTGTAGACTATGAAAAATGCTTCAGCCTGGGAACCTAACTTAAGCCTATTACGTATATCCGATACATTAATTTACGCTCATAGCGGCAAAGATGCTCCAAGATAGTTAATTCCTGCATTAGTCCGGTTGTGAACAAATCAAAGCGTTTTGGTTTTGAACGCTAGCCATCTATATCTTGCGGGAGAAAATCACAGCGTGTAAAATCCAAGATATACGGCTTGCTTGCATTCATGTGTGTCAATAAGAACGCGGGTCAATAAGAAAATGCACCTGCATAAAAAAGTAAGCATAATAATTCGGCGAGTTGATCGCGTTTCAAGACTGAACAGTTGAGTAAAACGCGAACTTCGCGAAGGAATGGTATGCCGGTAAATGAAGGTATTTCAGATAGTAAGCAAAGAGCACGCCTATAGGAAAGTTTAGTGTATATATACACAGCCTTATTTCGAAACCGTAGTTTATGCTACCTTCGTACTCTTGCTGATCATCTCTTGGTTCGAACGTCTAATACCAGTTATAACGGCGTCACAACGGCATGCGGGCCAGTACCGAAAGACAAAAAATGCGGCAAACATAAATTAAAATGATAGTTACAAAATCGGTTCGTCTGGACCTGGATGTGCACAAAGGAAAGATAGGTTATAGCCAATATAACAAATATAATTTTAAAAAAATGAGTGCACAAGAATCTCAAAGCTCAGTGAAATAATTTTCATGAAGCCATTGGGAACAAGATGTTACAAAACACCCCGCACACGGTTCTGTTTTAATTATTTCCCAAGAGTAAATGCATTACGCAGCAACGAGAACAAGTTCTTTTCTACACTGAGCGACGTCTGCCCAATTTTTCGGGCTTTTGTGAAATGAAGTTTACATATCTACTTTGCAAGAATTAATGAGGACTGCACAGAACGAAGAAGCTGCTACTCCTCACGTATCACGCCTGGAAAACAAAAGCAATTTTTAAACCAAATAAACGTTCTTGAAGCGTAATTCTTCCCGGACGACCAAGCGCTTGATGATACATTGATCGTTATGTCTTCAACGTACTTATGATGAAGTGCAGAAGCTAATTTTATGCACTCCTTCTATATCACCATGTTTCATTGTTGTGCATACGCTAGTGTGCGGGGCGAATAACCTTCGTGAGAGAAGTATAATATCGATTCATAAAGTACTGCATTGTTAGGAGCAGTCTGCGGAACGCCAAGAGACCTTTTTAGGCCCTTTCTGTGCAGAACCTCAAGTCGTTCCAGCTGTGATATCGATGGGGAAATTAAAGTGAGCTGATACATTATTCGACTCGTCACTAGTGCATCGTGCAACCTGATCATTGAAGAAGGGTGATTTCCCCATTGCTCACTTGCAACTCTACGGATCACATTGAGACGCGAAGATATCGATGTCACAACCGAGTCCACAGCTCGTCGCCACTGTAGGCGGTAGTCAATAATGACGCCCAAAAAGCGCTTGCGTTTGAATTGTCGAAGACAAGATTGATTAAGGTCTATCTTCAGCCGCGCATACCTTCTTCCTCTACCTGTAAACATGATGAAGTCAGATTTTTCCACAGAGAGAGTCAACCCAACACCTTGAAGGTAATTTTGAACTGCAAGTCTCTATCGTCTCTATCGAGACCTCTTAGCCTAGTCGCTTCACAAAGGTTATTGATGCAAATTGGCCGCCTCAAACAGACGGCAGCCGGTAGAGCCCTTCTATAGCGCCTTCGAAAGAGATCCGAGTCCCGAGCGTACTTGGCCCTTAATACTCCTGGTTACCTGGGTCTTGACGCTGGAGGTCGAACTAAGAGGTTGAAACCACCTTGGTCTTTCGCAAGCCTAGATTGTTCGTTGGCAATTCCTCACGTTCGTGCTAAGCGGAGTTCTCCTTTGGCGGCAACGCGTTCGCTCGTACTGGAACATCTTGAAACTGAATATGCAAGTCATCTTCAAATTTTTGCTGATGGCTCTGTGGACAAGGTCAGAGGATCTAGTGCAGCTGCTTTTCACATTCCCTCTTTGAAGTATGATTGGTCCGCTCGCTTCACTGCAGTCGTGTCCTCCACAACGGCCGAAAGCGTTGCCATTGAGGCAGCTCTCAAAAAGCTACGGTTTTGTACGCCTCAACCTGTTGTCGTTCTTACAGATTCGAAATCCGCCCTTCAAAGGTTAGAGCACGGGTTCCCTACTGATGCCTTATCTCTAAGCTCCCTACTTTCGGTGCAAAATCTCCGTGTCAAAGGCTTCTACATACGATTCCAATGGGTGCCATCACACATAGGTATCGTAAGCAACGAGATGGCGGACAGCCTCGCCCATAGAGCGCTGTCTGGGAATCCTTTGAGAAAAGTGCCTAAAGAAGACAAGACACTCTTCAGAGAAGCGGTGTCGTGCCACTTCAGTTCTTTGTAGAGCTCACCTCACAAGCCATGTGTGATCAAGGGTCTCAAAAGAAACCAAGCCACCTTACTGCTCCGCATTCGCACGGGCTCTGCTCGTACCCCTGCGTGGATGTATAAGACTGGCCTGGCGTTATCACCATTATGTTCAACGTGTGATGTGTGCGGTGACATAGAACATTACCTAATGTGCTGTACTGTGTGTAAAGCGGAAAGGAGGGTGTTATTCAGGTTCCTCAAGAAGACAGGAATTCCCCACAGTTCTCTTTAAGACATTCTTTCCCAGCGCGGGAACCCATTGTGTAGGAGGGAGGTCTCTCGCCTTCTGTTAAATTACCTACAGGACACGGATTTGGCTTCCACATGGTGAACTGAGGAGTGACCATTTGTAATTGGGAGGTCTGTGTCTGATTATGTGATTTATTTATTTTAAGTGTCGCTACGGTGGAGCAATTGCCGGCAGCAACTGCAAGGCTAATCCCACCAGTAGCCTACAACAACTAAACTCAACTCAAGTATAATATCGAAGAACTGCAGGACTGTTTGTGTACCGAATTGTCAGTTGTCACATTCATCTATCCGACGCAATCATGCAATGTCGTCGACGTGTGGTATTCGATTTTCTACAAGGAGGTTACGTAAATGTGTCATGTATTTGTAGACGAGACAGCTTATTGCAATCCAAGCGTCCCAGGTGGTTTTCTAGATCATTCAAAGGTGAGTGTAAAGTTGGGAGTGTTCGAAACATTTTGAGCGAGAAAGTGTCTGTCATTGCTGCGAAAGACAGAGTAACAGAAAGGATTATTACAATCGTGTTTAAAACACATGGAGTTATTTCTGAGATCTACGTAAACTTTTTACACGCACCATGAAATGTACTGTATAAGCGCGTCTTAAAGTGACATATTTGTGCTTACTAGACCCGATAAATAATGACACTCAAGCATTATTTTTACAGCACACGTCGAATGTTAGGAGGATGGTAGAGGTGCGCAAAAATATCAGACAGGTAAAAGCTTAATATACAGTGTGCGCCAAACTCCATAAACAACCGTGCGTCCACCCTTTTAGCAAGAAGCCTCATGAGTAACCTCATTTTCCTTATATATTCGGTGAGTCGTTCTTTAACTACACTTTATGTCAAATACCATTGTTTCAAAATTATACATCTATATGCCACATCAGCTTCGGCGAAAAGTGCGACCATGGTGGGCAGTGAATGAAAACGACGTGAAACAGTACCCGGAGGTTCACCACATGAGCACGCATACAGGCAATTACGACACAGAAGCATGCATCTCTAAAGTGGACAAAGCGCGTTTGTCGAAATTTGTCAGCGTTAAGAAGCTGAAAACTATAAATGTCAAACATACTTATTTAGGAGGCGAATCGCTATAGAAACGTTCCTTGTAGTTTCATTGTCACCAGAAAATTATGCCTATCTGTGCTGTAGAACTTGTCGGGGTAAATATTTAATGCTTGGGCCGCTGTGCGCCGCCCGGCAGAGTACAGATTACGGCAGCGCACGAGCCGGGCACCGAGGTTTCAAAACGACGGAGGGAGCTTATGTCTGGAAACCTATAGCAACCTAGCGCAACTGCCGCGGTGTAACCCAAGAACGTCGTGGCGTTCCTGGCTTTGCCGTAATAGCGAGCGCATAAAATGTCCGTGCCGAGGCGCACCACGCAAGGAGCTGCTGCAAACGCCCCACACGGCGTGGAACTTGTCGCGCCAGCCCCAGCGCTAACCGCTGGGTACAAAGGCGCGTGGTAACGACAACGGGCGCCATGGCGGTGACTGTAACCACAACTGCTCTCTGAACGAATGCACTTTGTCCCCTGTTTCATGATATTAACTCCAGAATAAAAAGCGACGCATTGCCCGTAGCTCTGAAGGCTAACAACATTCAAGTAAGGAGTATTATAGAAGGAAGATTCCTTTAATCAAAGCAAACCACACAGTCTGATAATAAAAGTCCACTAAAAGCATATTCGCAACAAAAAACAAGTCATGTATGCCCTCAGCATTCTTATCAGGCCTGTCGGAGAAAAAAAGCGGCCAAAGCAAATAATCAAGGAATCAAGGAATCAATCAATCAATCAATGAATAAATGAATAAATAAATAAATAAATACATAAATAAATAAATAAAGCAAGCAAGCATAGCAAATGAAGCCAAAACAGGGGATTTCTGATGCCGAACTTGACATTAACATGCGTGAAAAATATAAAGAAAATAGGTTCGACTTATTTCTTTTTCTAAGTTTGCACAGTATGATTCTCCCTCAGAACTCGTGGAAACAAATGTGGTTTACGATTGCTGGCAGTGCAAAGAATATATATATATATATATATATATATATATATATATATATATATATATATATATATATATATATATATCACTCTGCCGAGTATTCTTCGCTGAGGATCTATTATCTATTTTAGGTGCTTTTTATCGAGATAGCAGTTATCGAACACTCCAGGCGCATTTCTTCCGTCGGGGTCGCCGTGATGTTCCATGTAAATGGCAAGAGTGATAACATCGTCGCTGCGCTTCATATACTGTATGTGCGAGAGAAAGCGCGTGAGGGTGAGCGGATGGTGGCGTTCTACTCCGGTGGCTGCGCGTATGGCGCTGCCCCGCGGTGCCTATTTTGAAAGCAATCTGCGATGAGTACAGAGCCTGGGTGCGTCGAGAGCTCATACCTTCGTGTGCGCTGTGTTCTCGCCACTTAGTTCGTGTTGAAGCGAGAGGCAGCACGAAGATGAGTTAGCTCGCTGCTGCTCCCACTCTTCCTCACGCTATCGTTATGACAGTGAGTGTCCGCAATCATCGAATGAGATACGTTTATGTTTGCGCGTGCGCGCGTGACACACTGCTTGGTAATTTAGTTCGCAAGCGAACGTTTACGGGTTTATATAGCCTATAAATTTACTATCCCTACTTCCCATGGCTGTCTACTAATTTGCTATCGCAATCGGTGCTCCGGGTTTCGGGCGAAACTGCGACTTCTTACACTTCCCGTTGCGGGCCAAAGCGATCTCTGACCAGCCACCACAACATAAGCTAGGGTAGACGCACCACTCGAAGACGCAGGCACCATTCTGCTCAACTGGTTATCTACTTTCATTGTGCGAGCTCGGCTCCGTAGAACCCTCTTCACTTCTGCGCACTTCTCGCTTCCTGTCAGTGAAACACCTTTTAATTTACGCAATTATATTGCTTTTCAAAGCAATCAAGTGACCTTTTATAAACGAGGAGGATGTTTGATTGATAAGTTTGATGTCGTGAGTTTGAAATAGAATTAGAATGGAATAGTCTTACGTTATAGGTTCCCATGTATAATCGAATATAACATATGCACAGGTCATTTTCTTCCGCTTAACGTGTGACCCTAACAGTTGATAGGCGTATACCGCAAACTGCGAGATTGGCAGCTGTCTAGAGTTGTTTTGTATTGCGCATGCTTTTGCTGTTTATTTCATCAACCATTAGAACACACCCGCTCCTGCAAGAATATTGTCCTCGACTTGCATAGAAGTAAACGAAAAAAAAAACACTTTTCAGGTACACCTGATACGTTTCGAACTGGTTAAATTTCTTTGACTTTTCCTTAGAAAAGTTACCACTGAAACCAAACTTGTTTCTACTTCGACAGCAGATGCGTTTTCGTTCACTGCACTTTTAAAAGTCATTTAGAGGCAAAATGCAAGAATCAACTGCAGCTCTAGAGCTGTTTTAGTAGGTGACCAAGCTTATATAACTGATACTTGGTATAGAAACACTGTCGCTTTTTCAATTCGAGTATATTGCAGCTCGCGTCCCGTGCCATAGTATCACCATCACTGAAACCAACTGTGTTTTTACTTCGACAGTGGACGCAAGCTGAAACTGCAATATTCAAACCCATTTAGGCGCAATATGCTAAAAACAAGTGCACCATATTTGTTGTTTTGAGTAAGTGACCAAGGAAGGGACGCAATGCGTTTGGCGGTTTCCGAAATGTTAAGGTCGATGCTAGACAGTTTTAATACCGAAAGGTGACTACAGCGTCAAGGCAGTAAAGGACGGAACGGAAACACTACACGATGGTGGTCTTATGACATGGACCGTGAGCAGCAATTACTTGGATTGCCAAAGGCGTCCGCGTTTCAACACCAAACCTCCGTTATGTAATCTTGCACGCGAGTCATCCTTAGCGAAAGTGCTTGCCATTGCAGAGGAGCTTTTCTCCACCGCTTTATTTCGTAAAGCCGGTTACTTGCCATCGAGGCTAGCCAGGAAAATGCGCCAACGCTAGATCGCTGACTCGTTTATCACGTGCTCTCTCCTTTTTAGCTGCTAGGGAACCGGAGGTAGAACTCGCTTCCGGTGTATGATGACCTGCCCAGACTTCAGTGGTATCGTGCGCAATAAAGTCGGCAGACAGAAGTAATCCGCGCTATTTGCGGGCGACCAATTTATCACCGTGTATATACTACGGTATCCCATTACTTCGATTATTATTTTTCTAAATAAAACCTCTTTCTCCTTTGCTTCTCTTCTGCGCTGGAGATGTCGTCATGCCTTCTTCTTTGTAGCGGCACGACCTGACGCAAGCTCGCAAAGCGTGCCACCTGTGTCAATTCTGCTGCCGTAAGGGACAGATACACATTCAAAAAAGCTCTTGCTGGAAACTTGAGGTGGCACCAAATAACGCAGGAGGTTCCGCTGGCCTCTGATTGCTGCTAAGCGGACTGGGACTACAACATTCAACGAACGTGATGCCCGCTTTATTTAGAGCTGCATGAATGCTCTTGCTTTTGACTGCTGCGATAATGCGTTCATTGGCATCACCAATAGTTTATAGCACGCTGTCTTTAGCAAAGATCGCACTTATTTAACAAAAAAAAAGATAAAGGAAAATGCAGACCAGGCCTCTCAGCGATTCGAACCGACTATATATGTTACAACTACCCTCAGAAATCGCCAGGGTTTTTCGTCTGTTGCCAAATTCGTTGATCACCTGTGATTTTTCGGTTAATTGTTATCGGATAGTTAAACTGCTTATGTGTAAAAGCAAAAACCTTTTTAGGCTACGTATAAGGCAATCTTTTTATGGCGCCTGCAGCGTGTTTCTTTTGCATGCCGTCTTAGCACAACAATCTGCTTTAAAGCTTTATCGCCACTCGTGACCCGATTCCTGTTCCGCAACGGGTTAGATGTTGTCGCTGTTGTCGTGATTGACGTTATTTTCGTACCGACATTCGCTGTTTTTTTTATTGAACAGTGCGTTATGCTCCATCCTCAACATAAAGCACATCGTCACAAAGACTCGTTATTGAGGGAGCCAAAATTCTATCTTTCTTTTAAAATCCGTCAAAAGAGGCGATCTAGGCCTCAAGAAGGATGTTCAGGCTCACGATGACGACCAAAACGTACATGATTGGCATACAACGCCAAGGTGAAGAAAATGTTCGCAGGATGAGGACATTTTTTTCCTTCAACGATAGTACACAGTTTGTTTTATTCAAACTGTAGCGATGTGACATGCTTGTGAGATTCTGAATGCAACTGCCATCATTTCTCACGAGCTGCGTTTTGCCATCAAAGCGTCGCATCACTCACAGCCAGCACATGTGCCCTGAATAGCGATGAACGCATAAGTATTCTAGCGAACCAGGGCGGCTGCTGAACGGAGAATCTCGTAAAATGCGTAGTATTCTTGCTTGTGCTTCGTTTTTATGTTGATTTTCTTTTGCACTTGGTCTACGCATGCAGATCGTAACGCTGATGATAGATTTCTCAGTAGGACCGCGCAAAAGGTTTACTGAAACATTTTTTCCTTTTTTTAACTGGGTTGGGCATATGTTTCAGTACAGTTAAGCGTAATAATATCTTCAGGTTGCCGTGTAAATTCTTAGACAGAAAGGAAAACGAAAAGTGGAACAATTTGGGCGAAAAAAGAATGGAACAGTGATCACGCAGATATTGCTTCTAAGGCGGCTGTTGAAGGAAAACTATATCTCCTGTGTTCACAACCACAGTCTGCATATACGTTTTTTTAACGATGGCTAGCAGTAGAAAAACAGATGGTGTTATTATGTTTCACACTTCGTGAATGGAATGCGGAGAAAGACAGATCCTCCATAAGTAAAAGCTGCGCCACAAGAAACCTGCAACAACTCCATAAATTAGAAAGCAAAAGCACTCCGTGAATTCTGAATGCACGTAGCGCCTGAAGAGAAGGAACACGCTTTTGAAAGTATTGCGTTTTTCTTTCAGCAGCCTTGGAGGTTGCTCAGTTTGCATTAAGTGCAAATTGTGCAAAGCATCAAGAGGCTATCTACCAACAGGATACATAATAACCTTATTGTAGGCTGCACGAATTGCACCGAATAAATATTTGTGTGAAATTTCTTATTGCGATAAAGAACATTGTGCTGGTCCATGTAATAAAGCTCATTATTAATTCTATTAAGATACAAATAAAGAACTCAGAGTCATGTCGATTGCTCATAGTCAAGATGTAAATATAAGAAGTCTTATACTGAATAAGCACGGAGTCCACACATCTAATGAGACTCAAAAAGGTAAGCAGCAATGAGCAGGAATCGAAAATATCAGGAGACAAGAATCTTGAGAATACATGAACCGTGCGCTGGATGTACGGAAAGAGGAATCGCCAATTTAGAGAGATCGACATGAAAATATTCATTAAAGCCAGGGAGAAGTGGCTGGGACGCGTTTTTGTCAATGCAAAGGGAGCTACGTTTCCTAATAAACAAGCTTTACTTCAAAAATTATTAAACAAGTGAACAATTTCAACAAGTCTTAGAGTTAAGAACATTTCGAGCTTTGCACGTTCGTGAACTTGAACTAAATTGGGATTCTCGAGACGAGCCTCCTTGAGTAGCCAGTGACGACGTTCGCTAAGCCATAAAAGTCATGCTTGAAGCGCATCTGCTAGTGTGGCTCTCCATAAATCGCTGGCGCATCAAATTCTCTGGTGTATGCATAACTCACGGCCGATCTCTTTCAAGAGAGGCCTTGGACCTGTTTCGATTGATTCAGTTCTTGGAGAGCTTTTTTTCTGCGCATGGAGAAGTGAAGTTGGGACGTCGCACTGAAAGTTTATTCTTGCCACTCGAGGCGATAGCAGGAGAGGCTGTGGAGCAATCATGGCCTGTCATGAAACCGATGAGCTTGAGTTTCAAAGGAGTTGTTCTGCGAGCACCTTGATTTGAGTTTCGGCCTCGTCGGTTCGGCTTGCGGGTCCAGATTTAGCAGCAATTACACGATGTTTGCGAATGAATATGTGCACATTGATGTCGGAATGTGGCGGCCGTTTGAATCTCGGTGGCCATTTACGGTTGACTGTTCCTCTCGACTGGCACGCCTGTTTCCGTGTGTGTCGGATGCCATCTATAGTATTGCAGCAGTAAAATGCACTTATGTGATGCCGCGCCTGCGCATTGCCATTGACATGAGAGAGAAATACCTTAATGGAAACTGAGCATGTCAACTCTGCGATATGCAGAGCTTGCTTATTCCCATGAGGTGTTTGACCTGACACGAAGAGGTGATAGAATACGGGATAAGAAGAAAAAAGTGGAAATAGAGACATAAACTAAAGAAAACCTAGGAATAAAGAAAACTAAGCCACGGTGGCCAATAAAATATGAAATAATATTTGTAAGACGTGACTGGCGTAGGCATACGAGCGGTCACTTTGAGACTCGCACAGCAGTTCCACTTTTGTCTCAAAACCCTAAAATATCACTAGCCCGTATTTGTTGTTGCGCACGAAGTAAAGTCATTGCTGCTAACTACGTAGAGGTATAGCGGCGACAGTGACACAGCAGGTGCTCAATTTCATCAGTTATCCCTCGTCGCACGGTAGTAAACAGAGTTGCCCCATCTTCAAACAACAAAGAAGCTACTAGTATAGGCTACACGAAATCGTTCGAAATCAGTGACGCCTTCATGTTGCTTACCCAGTCCTGTACCACTGAAGGGAGGTAGAAGCAGCCGTTTTTGCTTTCACTGGTAGTCAGCAGCATCGTGTCAAACTGCTAAAAAAAATGCAGCGCGAGATTTTTTATAAACGTAACCATGACAATGGGTACAAGGATACAGAACACTGAACATATGAAATAAAGCTCACGTCAGGGCTAGCTATTTTGGCTTCCGTCAGGTTTAATCCTGACGGTTAGCTCCGACTGCGCGGTGCCTCATAATCAGATCGTGGTTTTTGTCTTGCAAAACTGCAGCACGTAAAAGTTTAAATGATTTTCAGAAGTTTCAGAAGACAGTTTTATTGTTCATTGCATTCTTTGTTAACTTGCCCCAGTTTTAGGTATGTATATATTTACGTATGTCGGCGCCTAACCCTTTTCCCGCCAAGCTGGGTCACTGGGTAGCCAATAGGCAGGTGGGTTCAGCATTGGGATGCTGTGCTGAGGGAAGCGGATGCAAAATCAACTGTTGGACAAACTTGGATCAATTTATATCTTCCACTGGGTTCGCCGCTCGTCAATGACTCTCTTTCATGCCAACTAGGGTCACTAGGTGCGTGTCATCTTTCATAAAAATCATTATATGAAAAACACTTCATCAAGAATTAGGTGCTAACAATCAGATAAGTTACTAATATCATTAAGGTCGTCAATTATCTATGAAGAATGAATGCACGGCCACTTCGTTTTTTACCTGCAAGATTAAAGAAATGCTTTCTGTATGCGTTTGGAAATTTAGCACCGAATTGCGTAACGTCGGATAAAGAGCTCTTGAGTCATAATGACGATGGAGGAGATACTGAGATTAATCCCTTTTCTCGACAGTATACGAATACTTTTTCGGAACCTTACGACATTATGGCGCCTTGTAGCGCTTGATTGTGGCAGGTGCGTACGTGTGCATTGTCGTTTTCGTTCGAGGATGTCGTGCAAGCCTAACTTAATCCTAGAAACTTCAGGCTGACCAAAGAAAAAAATTTTTTTTTAAATTATATTAACCAGTAGTAGAGAGTGTGGGTGGGCATATTTGTAGCAGAGTTCCGAAAATTGCTGATATTGCCTCACCTATGTAAAATTTCAGAGGCAGGTATTAAACGAGCAGCTCATTTATCTGAACTGTCGTAAAGTAGAGGTTTTGCGACACACTCTGGAATCCTCTGACATTGAATTTTTATTTCGATAGCGCGTCGTTTATGCCGCGTAAAGAACGCACTTATACAAGTGGTAATAATGCTGAAAGCGTTGTGCACTTCTCAATGCCCAGCGCTCTTACGACAAGTAAAACTGTCACTGACAGAAATGGGAGGTTTTGCTTTTGGAGAGCGCCGATTTCTGTGCAGCGCTAAACTTCGAATCGTGTTGAACGCCGTGTGAGTGCTGTCTAGTTCAGGTCATTGTGCGGCATAAAAGAAGTGCAATTTACAACATCAGTGACCTGTGGACGACCTAAAGGTAACGGGCTTGTCGTATACAGACGCAAAACACTCTGAATGCGCACATAAACATTTTCGAAACTTAACATGTGTGGACATAAAACGAACGTTATACTCTGCTTTTACAGATCTGTCTTCGGGCAAGCCACTTTAGTCTGCGACGTCTTGAGACAATTACAAAAATAACAGCAAACCAACAAGTATCCTTAGGCACAGTACATTTACCGATGTGCTAATACTTTACAGATAATGGGCATAATGGCGCTGACATAACAAAACAAGCGCACTTGAATATTTGTCCCTATCGATAAAAGCTGCCATGTTTTCTAGCATGAAATTGTTGGTTTTAAAAATGATAGCGTGCTGGTTTTCATTCGTTCATATTATGTGTAATATAGCAAGGACTGCTTAAACAAATTAAGTGACTAGAATTGGCCTCCTTTACTGGCCTCTCAGACGAAGTGTAGAATCATGGTGTTCATGAAGGTGTGGACGTGGATTTTTTTAGTGAAAGGACGTTTGCTGAGAATGCACAAAGGACACTAAGTGTTTAAAGCAAGGACGAAAGCATTGATTGTGTACGGCCACCGAATTTTCAGACTGGTATAAGTAGGACAAGGTGTCTTGGAACATCTGCTGTACATTCGCTTAACTAAGAATTCGACGCCGTCATATGATTGCTTTAAAGTTTGAATAACTGCGCAAGGACAACAGAGGGGGCAGAAGAGAGAAGAGCGCTCTAACTTCCACCAGTTTCTTTTATTTTCAGAAAGCATAGCAAGTTATATAGCCACCCACTAGCCCACCAACCATGCGCAGAACGCCGCGACAAAGCCGTACAAAATTCAACGTGACATCGATAGCCCGAGGTAACTGATCTCCTTGTGAGTTAACGAGACAGAGGGGGTGCTGACACACTCATCCTTTAAACATAGAATTTTTCCCACTTCGATTATTTCATGCGCGGCATGATCACTATATTTTGCAATGATACATTTTTTGTATCTTGGCTTACATCCACACATGGTTGGTGTGGTGCTAGTGTGTGGCTATATAGCTAGTTATGTTTTCTGAAAAGAAAGTAAACCGTTGCAAGTTAGCGTTCTGTTCCCTATTCTGTCCCCTGTGCTGTCCTCGTGTTTTTATTCAAACTGTAAGCATGTTTTTCTTTTTAAAGCATCCTACGTGCTTCGTATTATTGCATTATTTCTGTCCCGATGCTTTCTTTATTTGTTGTGTCCTGTAATTAGTGCACGTCATATTCTCCTGGTACCCGAAGGCAACTCAGGGACATATTACCTTTTCAAGTATGTTTTTATTGCTCCCTGGTAAGTTAAGAACGGTAACAGCGTTTTTGTTTGTTCAATTACCAGTGGTAGGCGCCAGAGAAGCATCTCCACACGCAGAGACAAAGGGAACATTTCTTCGTGCTTCATATGGCAAACCACAGATTTTTGTTTCGTAAAGACAGAGATGAAGATGCAACATCCTGTAGTGTCGTCAGTGACGTCATATAATGTCGTCCTGCTTTTCATATCCTTTCGAGGTATTCAAACGAACTTCATGTTTGCTTCTCGTCGTTAGTAACTGTCTATTAAAACTGCCCATATCTCTTTTTTCTCTAAGCAAGAGCTGGTGGCATGAATATCGCTTCAACAACTTCCCTACAGTTCCGCGTGTATGCGATATCAGATCCGGAGGGGATTCGTTACATAAGCGCTTCCTAGTTCTATTCAAGAAGCATTGAAATAATTGTGCAATATGTTGTGCCAGATGTCGCGGGGCGATATAGATATACGCATAAAATTTCTTTGATGAACGAGTTACAAAGGTAAACTACAACTTTGCTCTTGGAGAGGCTTATAATGTGCAACGCATGCTAGTTTTCTGATTTCCCACGGAAGTATACAGAATGACAGTATTTAAATAGTCTAGTGGTGATAACAGGCAGCAAATAGAAAGTTGCTATCAGTATCTGTGTGATGATACTTTTTAATAAGAAGTGGAAAAAACAAGCACACGGACATTTATTGCAATTATCTTTCAAGTCTGTGGCCTATTAGCAATATTAGTAACCCCATGGTGGTTTTTTTTTTTGCAGTATACGGGGCACTTTAGACCACTATGAAGGATAGCGAGGTGGCAGTTGCCTGCATTACGAGTGTTTTTTAATGCCTTCTGCACTCGTATCGTTCCTATTCATTACACTAGTGCTTAAGTAATCGCAGTAGGCTCGGCTGAGGGAGCCAAGAAAAATTCACATGCATGAATGCTATAACATGCAGCTGACATGCGAGATAGTTGAGCAGGGTTAATGCTCCGCATCGCTTCATATGTACCGCTTATTTATTGCTAAGTGATTTAATTTTGACCCTCTTTCTAAGCCTATAGTTTGACTTTAGCGACTGTGGTTGCTCTGGCTGACTACAATATACCGTCGACTTTGTATTATTTTCTTTTTTTCTTTTCGGAAAATTACCTGGACATTTCAGATACAAGGTCGACTCACTTTAAAATCCAAACACCTCAATTTCCATGTATAAGCCCAGGGACCCCATTCGGGTCATAAAGCAGCTAATAATTTAAATATTTTGATGACATGAATGAAACGATCGGAAGTGCGTGTAAAAACACCATTTTGATGCGTGGAGCTCAGTTGGATAGGCCGATCATGTCAAATTCCTTTTCGATTTACCTTATCCGATACAGTACGCGCTTCATTGCATTGTAGCGCCTTCTCAAATGCCGGCCGATATACCTATAAAATCTTGCGAACTTGTCGCTGTCTTTCTCGTATTTCCATATATTGATATGTTTTTGCGGTGGCTTCTTAGTTTTGCAAGCTATATTAGATGAGTTGAATTATTAGTTAGTATGACATTCCAGGAATTATGAAACTCTTGTGGTGAACAGGTTACGAGACGCTTCCATATTTCCAGCTTATAGTGCAAGAAGGCTTCTTGTATAGGTGAGACGTAAAATCGCAAAGTCTCGTGAGATGCGCCGTCTGCTCGGCGCTTCCGGTTCAACAGATGGCGGTTCGGGCCCGTGATTATCTGTTCACGTGGTCAGCCGCGCTTGCCTTCGCTGCACCTTCATCGCAGCGTGTCGCCCACGCTGCTGTTTTCTAGAGCCTGCGAGGCTCGCATCAATAACTGACCATGAAAGCTGAGCATAGGCAGCCATTTAAATTATTTCTTTTAATCGAATTGATCGAACCCTTGAATTAGCTATGCCTGCTGTCTCAGTTAATTTCATGTTTATCTTAAATATTAAGCAGAGATTTCTTGTTCTCATGTTATTTCTGATTGTTTCAACGACGTGGGCGATTTTGTAACATATCAGTAAAAAACATAATCTAAAATCATAGCATGAAAACAACACACACAGATAAAAAGACAAGCAACACCGCTGGGTAACATAACTTCAATGCAACACGCATACGTGAACGGTGGCTTTCATTGCACTGCGAAGCATGCGGTTGTATATCTCTATTTGATGAATGCGTATTTTAGTACAGGCATCACGATCGTGAGTCACCTTACGCGCGTTATACTGGAGGCTGAAAAAATAGCTCGAGATAGCCCGAGAGGGGGACTCAGGTACCCCTTACATAGTGCTTCACTGAGAAAAAGACCGTCTATGTCCAGAACACATGCAGAGCGTATGGTTCTCTCATTAAAAATTATCATGGTTTCTTTATTGTAATTAAACAGACCATGCGCATGTGTAATGGTTGGAACGGTAATGGCACATACGGTGCATATATGTGTAGGGCCTTTTTTCAAATAAATTTGTTAGAAATAGAGCACAGTGTACTTCATCTCTGTCTCCGTTTCTATGTTGTTCTTGCGCTCTATAATTGGGCATAATAACCTTCGAACTCTTTCATTAAGAGATATCGAGTGCTCACAGGAAGGAGATTAATTTAATAGTCATTCAAATAGAGAATGAACCATTTGTGATGCGAGTAAGTGTTTTATAGGACAAAAGGGAACAGCACAATGGCACTTGTCCTCAAATATTAACCTTCCCTTTTTCCAAACAGCATGTGTTATTCATGGATTGTGACAATGGCTAATCGAAGATATAGCTATATGTGTATCGTATAAGGTACAACAAATTCAACTGCGCAACAAATCGCAAACATCTGTATATACTTCACGTGTTATGATTCTTGTGCACTATGTAGGAATCTTTCAGTTGATCCATATCAGGGGTGATTCGGGATGGCCTGAAGGGGCCGTCCTCCTGCAGTGCGCGTAAATTTTCTTCCGATGATAATCATGACTACGACGATGATGATGACGACGACGTAGCCACTCTCCGCGAAGTCTTTCAAAGGTCCCTCAATTTTGTCACGTCATGCTAGGATGTTAGTGTCAGCTTGATTCGTGCTCAACAAAAACGAAAATGTTACGGCTTACTGTTTTTCTGCTGGTATTGCGGCGGCTGTTGCTTAATTCCGGGCTTTTCACAATTCCTACGCCACACTAAAGACGACATTGAAGAACATTGCATGAGCGATGTATCTGGTTGGATGCACTTGCATGAGAATGTGACATAAAATGTTGATATCCCTCCAGCCGGGTATTGTGCTGAATGCTGTCTCTAATATGGTTGCATTATATGTCTGGCTTGTCTTCATATCAAGCATCTGTATCAACAACGCGGCTTTATTGGAGTTTGAAACTGCAACGTGATTCGGAAAGCAACTTTCACCCAGGATTCAACATACTTGCAAAACAGTCCTTGAATTTCAGTTCACTGTGCCTTGAAAAAACTGGTTCTATCTCCACAAGCTCCACAAGCACCTGTTTACTTAACGCTTCGCAGAATGCCACAATTTGACGTTGTTGCCCGCAAGCTCTATACCGGATAAATAATAATAAAAAAATACTGCCCCCTGGAGAGACACGGTTATATTGGCGGCGCGACTGCGTACCAGAGGTCATGATTACTCTGCGTAGCATGTCTGCTTTGTCAAGAGAGCGACCTCTCAGGAATGAAACCCGTTATTGGGTCCCGAATGTCGCTCTCTGCAGCTAACTTACGGTTTCGCCACAAGATTCCTTGCGCTATGGTTCGATTGCTTCTTCACTGCCTTGTGGAAGGGAGTATTGATTCGTCTTTATATATAAAGTCCGAGAAAGCTCGCTCGATACCTATCGATTTTGAGAAGATGTAATGAACCGTTCGCAATCACCGTTAGTAGCCATAAGCTACAACTCCCCATCCTTACTCTGAGAAAACAAGTTCTTCTCCAATAAGGACGGACAGAAACGGTCACAAGACGAATTGATTGCTGGTTTCTGTTGGTGGACGAAATCTGATGCATCAAGGTTGCAGATTTAAAGGTGCAAAGCTCAACAAAATGTCTTGACCCAAAGATAGCCTTATTGCCACACTAAGTTAGGCTTAGGTAGTGTTTTGTTTCTTGTCAAGAGCGTTCATCCTCGTTTACATTTAAAATTTAGCCGCACCTTAATGAAGGATAAGTGAGAGTGTTTGTTTCTTTACTGTAATTGTGGACGCAAGTTACCCGTGAGACATCTTCACAGAAATGTCCTCAAAAAGATATGAGAATGGCGCATCTCCTGTATAATTCCTTACCGCGCGCTGCCCGGGAATAATTAAGAATAGTTTTGTCGAAATGCAATGAAATAATGCGAAGCGCAGTTTACCACCAATAAAAAGAAGTTTGCCTTTTACACGCTCGCTCCACTTCGATAGCTGCCCAAAAATAGCAATGCATCCATTTAGAAAGCACGTTCTACTTTTTATTTCACAAGTATTGTACAGAAAGTGATCACGTGGAAAGTACGAACCTTCTTTCATTGTGAAGTCCCTGTTACACCCGCATCCATTTCACGCTGGGCAAATGGTGCTGTGAGTTTCCGTGCCAACAGTAGCACCGTCACGCACAGTCTAACTCGTGGAGGTAGCGGTTTTCAGTAGCACGTGCTGCGAGTTTGCGTCAGGCAGATTCACCGCTGATTGCGAGGCACATTTTAGACCACCTGCCCGGTTTGAACAGTACAATGTATGAGTATCGCAATGCGCATGACCATGGACAGAGCTCGGCCGGACGCATCAGGCTAAAGCTATAACGCTAACACATAGGCATGCCTCGGTTATCGTTGAACATGTCGTGCCGTTTTTGCGGCTACCTACCGGACAGTGACAGCATATTTTAGCTGCACACTCGAAATGCCTTAGGGTCTTTTGGACAGCGCTGGTCCTTCATAACGGCACTGCCATCACGACACGTATGCGCACTATGAAGCAACGTTTTTAGTCGGTTGCTATACGTGGAACACGATTAACTCAGCGCTGCAGTGCGGTCACTGTGCAGCTTATAAAGAGCGCCGTTGACACCTGGAATGTTACGCCAACGACTGCGCGGAAAGGACGATGTAACTGTGTTCTGTGATGTGCAGGATTTCTGTTTATTCTTTTCCTCAAGTAGAAGTAGCAGCTCTGTGCTTCTTCTCACAAAATAGGGATTTTAACGGGACGCTGTAGAGGAGGACTGATAATAAGTTCTGACAATTCGGAGTTCTTGTGCGTGCACTTAAACCTTAATATACGAGCGAAAGAAATGTATCAGATCGTGAACTCGTGTTGGAATCAGCCTCATTGGTGTCGGAGAATGGATGGTCTCTCACTTCTTTAGCAACTCTTTTTTTTAAGAACTGATGTTTTTCCACGCTGCAAAAATTTAATATTATCTGTTGGCCAAGCTTGTTGGACACAGCAGACTGCCGCGTGTGTGCTTGTGTTAAATGCCGCTTGCGTATCCCCTGTCATCTTTGAATTGAAATAAAAAAATGAAATAAATAAATAAATAAATAAATAAATAGTCACGCTGGCGCGGGTGACGAACTAACGGTCTGTATCGCTAATGCGTTAACGATCATGGTCTTAGAACTAATTACATACCTCTATAGAAGATGAAATCTACACCGTGCATGCCAGAAGTTGCATTACTCAATTCAGTGGGCTTCTTTATAGCACAGTTATATCAGACACGTTTATCTTTATAGTCAAATACTCTGCTGAATATTGCATTGTTGAATGACGTTCCAAGCTTCTAAGGAGATATCCAAAGTACACACAGGGGTTTTCTTAGACAGTACCGACTTTTTATGAAAAGGCTATAAGCGCAGTGAACGTGGCGTTATCGCAGGTGAGTTCCTAGGCAAGACGGATATACTTTGCTGCTAACAACGTGAGCTTCGAAAGACCAATTATGAAAATAAGTAATTAACTTTTTATCAGTGCGTTAGGGGCTGTTGTGTAAACGGTGAATTATAAGGCAGTTGCATTTTAATGCGCCCGTCGCTCTTTAGAAATATTGAAAGGCACGCCTAGTTCGAGTTATTTGGAATTTCAACGATAAATCCAGGCGATATCGAAATCGAGCGGATCGCGGAAAAGGCGGCCCCGCTATCATATCAGGCTGAAACGCCCTGTGAGGACAAACGCGTCGGTGTTTCAAGCCAAAGTCTCGGACAGTCGCGATGCGTACTGATACGTAACGCTTTGCCTGGCAAGCATGCCCGTTTGTGTGTAGTGTCATGATTTGCCGCGGTATGCTATCATTCAAACTTCGTTCCACACTTCTTTACGGGGCGCTGCCATCTCAAGCGCAGCGGGACGTTCTCTGTCTCGATACTGCATCGATTGAGTTTTGGAATTCCATGATGAATATCACGAATAAGGTGCAATTTTCAAGGTATATAAAATATTGGTTTACATGAAGTATGTGACGGCCACCGAATTTTCCATTTTCACAACTGCCTCCAAGGCCCTAATAAAAAAGTTAATTCATGAATTTTGAGCGACAAAGTACATCTGCTTCGCCTAGGAACTCCTCTAATTTTTATTAGAAGAGTTCCATGTTCACTGCGCTCATCACGTTTCTATAAAAGTGCGTATTGTCTAAAGAAAGACATTCTGCATATGCTCCCCATCTCTGCTGATAAAATATTCCCCAATGACAACGCACCCTACGGAAGTTGAACACACAAGCATGGAATAGAAAGCCACTTTTTGACATTATTGTAATTAAAAGACGCTTCTTCAGTTCCAATGCAATATTCTGTTGTTTATTTTATTTATTTATTTATTTATTTATTTATGGTACCCTCAAGGCCCGAAGGCATTACAGAGGGGAGTGGGAAAACGGGAGGTATAACAATAAAGTACGGAAAATAAACAATACAGTGTGTTAGTAATTATTAATTATACAATACTATGTAAAATCTTGCCCAAAATTTGTAAGTACGACACACAATGTAAAAAAAGTAGCATGTTGATAATTCCTGTTATTACAATGTTAATCAGTGTCGACCTTAGTCGCTTGTAAGTACGGCAAGTAAATGAAATAACATGTTAATAATTCCTAATTATACAATGTTAGCTAAAGCCTTACGAAACAGTTTGTTGTCGACAATAGATACAATTTCACAGGGAAGGTGGTTCCACTGCCGTGATGATCTGGGAAAGAAAGATTGACTGAAAGTGTTAGTGTTGCCTGTTTGAATTCTGACCTTATGGTGATGATCGATGCGGCTCGATAGGTAATGAGGTTGAGAAATGAAGTTACTGTGAAGGGAGGAATGGTAATAAAATTTGTGAAACAGTGTCAAACGTGCTATTGTTCTACGAGATGCAAGTGATGGAAGAGATAGATTGTCTTTCATTGATGTTACGCTAGCGGTACGGTTATAATTTGAAAATATGAATCGGACTGAGTTATTTTGGACAAGCTCGAGTGAAGAAATGAGGTTTTCATGGTATGGGTCCCACACAGCTGCAGCGTATTCTAATTTAGGACGCACTAATGACTGGTAAAGTAGTAATTTTAAGGATGATGGAGCTTTGGAAAACTTGTGGCGTAAGTAACCGAGCATGCTATTAGCTTTACTTATTATGTACTGAGTGTGAATGTTCCAGGTTAGATTTGCTGTTATATGAACACCTAAGTATTTGTATGAGTTAACGGGTTCTAGAGGAATATTATCTAGATAGTAAGTAGGAAGAGTACTGGTGTTCCTCTGCACGCGCATAACTTTACATTTATTAATATTAAGTTCCATGAGCCAAGTGTTACACCAATCAATCACATAGTCCAAGTCAGACTGAAGAGCATTAGTGTCGTCGTTAGTAATTATTTCACGATATATCACACAATCGTCGGCAAACAAGTGAATATGAGATGTCAATGAAGAAGGTAGGTCATTAATATAAATCAGGAAAAGTAGGGGCCCTAGTACTGATCCTTGAGGCACACCAGAACGAACCTCAGTCAATGATGAATCATAATTATTCGCAGTAACAAATTGATGACGGTTAGTAAGAAAACACTCAATCCATTTCAGCAGGTTACTGTCAAGGTTTAAAAGACTCAGCTTGAATAGGAGCAGTTTGTGGCAAACCTTGTCGAATGCTTTGCTAAAGTCTAAAAATATACAGTCGGCACAGGAGGCGCGGTCTAAAATACAGTGTAATCTATGAGTGAAAGATATTAGTTGGGTTTCACATGAGAATGTTTTGCGAAAACCATGTTGAGCAGAGGTAAAAAATGTGTTCGAGTCAAGAAAGTTAACGAGATTAGTAAATATAACATGTTCAAGAAGTTTGCAACATGTGCTGGTAAGCGAAATCGGGCGGTAATTCAGGGGTGAGTTTTTGTTACCAGACTTATGCAACGGAACCACCTTCCCTATTTTCCATTGAGCAGGCAGAGTACAAGTGTTTATTGATTGCTGGAAAATATTAGCAAGTATTACAGAACAGTATGTGTTAGTGTTTTTCAAAAACTTACTATTAATGGTATCATAACCGGGAGCTGAGTTTAAAGGCAAATCATCAATCAGCCTAGCAATACCTGCAAAGTCAAGAGCTATGGGTTGCATAATGAGATAGTTGTAGTGCTCTGTGTGTGGTTGATCAATGTGCGATGAAGTGGAAAAATTATTTGCAAATGATTCACAGAGAATGTTTGCGCAAGCTTCATTTGGAATAAATTCACCAGACTCATCTTTCAAGGTGATCGAGCTATCAGAAGACGGGTTAATGACGCGCCAAAACTTTCGGATATCTGTCGTAAGCATGTCAGGTAATGTATGGGATAAGTAATGGTCTTTAGCATTTTTTAGCGCAGTTAAGTATAGATGATTGGCAACGTTATAGGTTTTCCAAGTTCTTTTACTTGCAGATGATTTAGCTAAGCGATAGAGACGTTTTTTTCTGTTAGATAGGCGCTTTATATAAGAGTTATACCAAGGAGATTGAGGATTAGAAGTGATGATGCGATTAGGAATGAACTTTTCAGTTAATAGGCGTACTTGGTCTACAAATATATCCCAATTTGACTGGACCGTACGGTTCTCAAAATCAACAAAAAATGTTTGAATAAATGACGATAGTTCATTGTTAATGGCTTCAAAGTTGGCTTTTTTGTAATCGCGTATTACTTTCTTAACTTTTATCCTTTTGGGATAGCAGACTTTTAAACCGAATGTCAGTAAAGTATGGTCGCTAATACCAGGTAGGTATGTTATAGAGGAAGCAATTTCTGGTCGATTAGTTAGGATTAAATCAAGCGTATTAGCGGTTGTGACTGATGATCTGGTAGGCTGAGTCACAAGTTGGGAAAATGAAAATAGGGAACACAGTTCACAGAAATCTTTAGCCTGAACGGAAAAAGGCTTTACGGTGGGTGGATGCGTATTCCATATTAAATTTGGAAAATTAAAATCGCCGAGCAAGAATAACGGTGTTGTAGGAAAACGGGAAAAAATTAGATTAATAGCATCGTGTAGCTGTTCAGTGAAAGTGGCGGATGACGAGGGTGAGCGGTAGCAAACGCCGAGGATTATCTTTGTGTGACCGAGAGTTAGGTCACACTTACAGTTAGGACTTACAGTTAGGTCACAGTTAGGATTCCGATGATCGCTGCTGTTCTAATGCTTATGCAGGTTTTTTTTTTATCTTGCGCAAGCATCTGTTAAATTGCATCTGCAAATAGCATCTGCATACTGGCCTGAGCAGAGTACGTCGTAAATCGATGTTGTTCTCTCTAACGTTACGAGTTATATTATCAACAGAACCAAATCGATGACGATATTCCTGGTTCAAAATGTCATTTGAACACTAATCTCAATAACCTCAGTCTTGCCAATGTTGTGTTTACTGGGCAAAGAAACCAATTTATCGAGCACAGAATTTCAAGTATTATTGCCAAATTGTCGTTTCAACAGACGAGAGCGGGAGAAGTTTGCTTGTTCTGTGCGTCGTACTGATTGGACAGCATACATAGGACCCCAGAGGCCTTTCGCAATCGTTATCAACGTTGATGATTTTGCGCTATTGAGCCTCTGGCGATTTATTGATCTTTACAACCAAAAGCTGCACCTGTGCTTCCTCTTAGGTACGCGAAGAGTGCCGTAGTTCTGGCCGTACATGTTTCGGGCAGAAAATATAGTTTTAAGCGCGAAAGCTCCCGTGTTTAGCTCCCGTTGTCGGCGACATTCAAGTGACCTTGAGCCACAAGCCGGAGCCGTTATCCGGGCACTAAAACGAGAACACATGGGGAAGTTGCGAGAAAAAAACGAGGTCATCCAGGCAACCACTCAAAACTTAAGGAAATGCGGTCTCCTTCGCCCAACCCTTTGTGCAGGACCGTATTTCATAGGCCAGTTGCTCCCAAAACAAGTTACAAAAAACATTGCTTTCCAGTCCTTCCTAATGGTTGTTCACAACACTCAAACTGTAACGTCTAGTACGCTTAAAGTTTATTTGTAATTTGCAATTGCGACATTCAGAAGGCATATACAGGGCACCATACACTTCATTGTCATCTGTTGGCGCTGAGAAAAGGTTGCCTGTGTTCATTTGAACGTCAGCGGCCTGTGAGTTGAGCGGCGCGAGTTTTGCGCTTTTCTTCTTCTAGCTGGACAGTGCGCTCTGTCTCCCTGGCGTCTTTCGCTGCCTGTCGTGCCGCCTTCAACCGGCGTTTTTCATTCTAGCTGGGCAACGTTCACATGGACCAGTGCACAATGTGGTGTGGTGCAGTTGAGTGCGGTGCGGTGTGATGGGGTGTGCCGTTGCGAGCGTGCACTAGACTCATTTCAAGATTGCCTGAAGTATCATCTCCAACCAATCTGCCTTGCCGGTTGCAATTTCGTGCTTACATCTACAGTCCATTACGGAAGAGCCCACAATTTTGTTATGTTGAAGTTAACATTGAGTATTTGACATTAGAAAACAAAATATCTGCAATTATTTTGTGCATTCGTGCAGCAAGCAACCTCGCCGATATTTTATGATGGCAGACTCGGTTTACTGTTCAGCACAAATCACGCGCGTGCTGTCGTGGAAGAATATTATGCAGGTACAACGCGCATGTTGGAATCCATGTGAAGCGAGGATTTAAGGAAGCGGTTGATAACATGCGATACAACTGAATGCGCTGCGTACAGTTATGCTGCATAGTTACATCCTGTGCAATGGGTAATCTAATGCTAGGTGTAGACTTATGCGCCGGCCTGATCCCAATTTAAGTGTCATGCAACGTCTACGCTTTGAGGTCACGAGGTCGAGCGCGATGTATGCTGCTTGTTGGAGAAAGAATGGTGATGACAGATGTATGTTCAGTGAATTATAACGCATGTCAAAATACATATAAGGAATATACACTTCTTGTGTGACAGTAGCACAAACTCATTTTGGAGGATTGGCCAAGAATGGGCCCATACACAGTGCCACATACGTAGAGGCACATAGCCAATGACCAAATCAGAGAAAACTAAATCAAGGAGATCAAGTAAGCAAATTCTAGGCAATCAAAGAGACAATGAAAGTTTCGCTTTAAAAATGATACAAAAGACGTCGGGCACGTTACGGAAGCGTGACGTGTTCACTCGGCTCTAGTATGGTAGGAAGCAAGGGATGATGGCCGCTTGGCGAATGTAGCTCACTTCTTTCTTCGCATCACCCCATCCTAAAATGTCATTCTATTTTATCTCTGGTATTGCTGAACACATGTGAAGTATTCTTCCGGGAGGAAGCTCCCTGTAGTGCGCCTTACACATTCCAAGTCATAAATGTTTTTCCATGCAGTCGTGTGAGGGGCATTTCAATTTACCTAATTTACAGCTAAAATTGTCATAGTTCTGTTCCTAGAATGATAGTTTACCTACTTCCTTCTCCCGTAAAAAAAGACGACTAACTTCTTAACAGCTCAATTATTCTATCAGTCTAAAGTGACATGGATTTTTCAAGTGCACAGATGTCATGGATGCAAAAACGAAAACAGTCATGGACGCATACATCATTGTAGGCTTGGATTTTGTGACTCCCGAGCACCATGCTCTTGCGTGTCGGTCACTCTTGGTATTGGAAGTCTTCGAAAACGCCTTACTGCATAGCGATATAAATGTTTTGATGACAGACGACTACATCAGCAGTAGTTCAGAAGGCACTCCTGAAGGAGAAAGGACGGGTTAAGATATGGAAAGGTTATACGAAGTGTTGAGTGGGAAAAGTATGAAGCTTACAGGATTAAGTGAGCGAGAGAAAACATCAGAAGCGCTCAAGCGTTTCCCATGCGGCTAGCTGTGTCAGTGTTCTTTGCGTTCCTGTCGTCTCCAGATGGTAAATACTATGCCTTCCCTGAAGGGTGACTCAGTGCTTCCTTCTGATTTTTTTAGTTGACTCGTTCATTAAAAGAATACATGTTTCACGATTTGCTTCACCTGGCACTGAAAACACTTCTTTTAAGTTCAAGACACATGCAACGTTTTCCAAGGGACATGTCAGCTTGAACACTATGTTGGCAACTACCTGCAGGGCAGTGCGAATGCAGCCCATTCACTGCCATGTTCTTGGCGTCTGCATTCGCTAATAATAGCGGGCACCTTAACACATACATTCCATATTTAAGTACAAAATGAATATCGAGGTAGTTTCATTGTCAGCGTATTTACATAAGTATTTTGTAAAATGCATCCTGCTTTCGGTTAACATCCTAGTGAACAAAGCGAAGGCTGTGAACAGAAAGTGTCTGATTTTATAGATTCAATTTCTTTGTTTAGGCGCTGCCGCCCTTTTGTGTGGAAAATTGAGATTGAAAGAAACCGCCCACACCATGTGCAGATATATTTTATTTTAATATACAGGCCCCTGTTTTAGACCACAGAAAAGTACGTGGAATTCCGCGTGGTGCATCTTGCGTTACGTGGTAAACGAACGACGTGAAAGGCAATACAGTTGTGGCATCCGAAGTGTGATAGCGCAGCAAGACAAAAACAGACAGGCAGAGAGACACACCGAGTGCCGATGCAGGCATGCGTAGGTGTTGTAGGGATGGTTATATAAGTTGAAGAAGCGTCGATCATTATCGGGTGATATCTTGAAGTTTTGGAGCTTGAACGCGCGGACAAATGAGCCATGGAGAGACTTATAATATTCTCTTATGTTCTCTGGAGGCACAAAATACAAAAACAACTCGCGCTTCCTCGCGTGAAACAGGCAGAGAAATTTGCCGGATTGACGCAGCAACGGGATGCAGTCAAAGCTATGAAGACGAGAATATAAAAATAATTGTTTAATATTAGCATAGTATTCAAGCACCCACACCTCACGATATGTGACCTAGTGAAAGAGGGAACCGCGTTCAATCGCCAGGCTCGGCGATACTTGTGCTTTCTCATTTGTGCACGCCGTTTAACGCACATTATATATCCTTTGATTTACGCAAAATATTTTGGCATCACTGATGATGGCCGCCGCAGAAGACTACTTGTGCTGATAACAACGGCAAAACGTTCGGCACGTAGACCACATTACTGTGGGCCGTATGTATACCTTCGACTTCCCCATCTTCGCCAACACGTTTGTATAAACAGAGAGCTTTAATTTAGGAGTGCGCAAGCATTGGGGTTCGCTAGTGCTTGGGGCAACTGTAGTGAGCATGCGCAGACCCTATACGCAAGGGTCCGCGCATGCGCTGTACCGTGCCCCCAAATGCTGGCTGACCCCAATGCTTGCGTCCCCTTAATCGAAAACTTTCTTATACCTCTGTCATACGGCACGTGTAATATTAGTCGCAGCGAAGGAGATTGCGTCTTAATTGCATTTTTGTTGCTTCTACACAGGCTGTGAATGACATTCACAGCTAATTGCATTCGCCCATTGAATGAGCTTCCCGAACTCATGCAAGCGAGACTTGTGTAATCTCGACTACAAGGACTTGAAAAAAAATGACAATATCGATAATTGAAAACGAAACGTAATCAGGGCAAAAGCTGTCATAATTGCTGTTATGAACTTTTTAATAATTTTATGACCTACAGCACGATAGTTGAAGTAGCTTGTGCAACTATATTCTTGTACCCAATCTCGACTTGATGCTAGCACCTCTTGTCTGCCGTGTTTACAAACGCTGGTCTGTTTTTTTTTTCTATTTCCGCATATTGTTTTTAAGGTGGTGCTATGCTAAAGGATATTCACCAACCCCGGTAGCTAACTCTGCAGTTTCGTCAACGCAGAATGAGAAGCGAAAAGCGCACTGGACCGGCGACGAGACGCGCGCTCTCCTGAAAGTGCTTGAAAACTACCTCAACGATTTGTGCAGGGCGAAGCACAACCTCAAAGTATACATGTCGATTGTCGAGTGCCTGCGTGCGCAAGGTGCCGATAAACATTGCCATCAATTGCGAATACCATCTTATATACCCGTGTAATAGGGAACGCAAAAGCGTAATGACATTCGGTCTGAATGTTATTTACTGTGAATGACGTTACACGTGCTGTGTGACAGAGATATTACTCACTTTTGCACTACGTTGGGCTGCTCAAACGCTTCTTCGGTGCCGCCGACTTGTACTGCATTCTAATATAGCTGAGTTTTTCCAGTGAATGAAACTGTATTTCTCAGTTGATTTGTTAGATTAACCGATTCTTCAAGCAAAACGTGTTCGGCGGAGATTTTTTTGTCAAGTTTAAGGTTATGTGGCTCTACAGAACTGATAGAACAACTTTTCTAGATTATTTTATTGTGGTAGTTTCGTCTAGAGGCCTAATGAACCGCAAAATAAAGCGGTACTGCCGCTGTGCTAATGAAAATACATTTACCTTTTCAGAGAGAAGAATGAATGAATGAATATGTGGTTTTTATTGGCGCGTGGGCCAGGTATGGCCAAAGAGCGCCATGCAAGTGTTAATGATTTCGCAGTGGAGTGATGGGTTCTATGAAGTTGATGTGACGTGGCTGTAAAGGCGCCTAAAGTATAGTCACTGTCAATTGCGTAAAATTTACGTGTAATAAAATTATGGCGATGACAAATGACGTGTACTATTAGCATTAAAGTGCATTTTAAAGTAATCATACGATATAAAAATGCATAAGTTTCTAAAATTCACTAGAGCATCATGGCCTCGTTAGAGCCTTGAGACACAAGGGCCTGGAGGCATGTGTTATATAAAACAACTATCACAGCGGCATCCTCTGGAAAGAGGATGCGCTACAAATTTATTAGGCTCGTAACAATTAGGACAACCTCATTAAAAAAATTGAGGTGTACTTTGGTGTTGAAAAATGGTTCTTTACCAAGAAACATAACTGGGTGAAGAGGTACGCAATAACGATATGCAAGAGGAAAATGTTTGTTTCTTTCAGATTCGGCTTTGCGACAGTCCAAGAGGACGTGGAGGACGGTCAGCCTCTCACCACATTGACCACAGGTTGGCGGTTCATTTCCAGTAAGCAGAAAATTGTGAGTGCCAAATGTGTGCCGTATTCTGAGGCGGCAGAATAGGACATCTGTTCACCGTGATTTTGTTGGGGAGGGCCGAAAACCTGACTGTGGCTTTATAACGTGCAGTTTATTGTTTATTTCTGCGTTCCACATGCGTTGCCAGTGTTGTCGCAGTTTCTTGTGCAAGAAAGGCTTCAGATCTGTGACAGGGACAGCAGCTGTAGGAAACGTGTTTAGTGATGTGAGTGATGTGGCCATTTTATCAGCCAGTACATAACCCTCGATACCTCTATGGGCAGGTACCCAGCATATCATTACATGTATATCTGATAGATAAATACTGCATAAGAGGGAGTAAAGTTCAATGAAAACAGTATGTTTAAGCTTTTGTAACGAAATTCAAGCTTTTACGAGACAGCGAGTCTGTGTATACAATTGCTCTGTCGAGTTTTAATTTCTGTATATGTTTTACTGCAGACAGTACTGCATAGGCTTCTGCAGTGAAGATACTTGTTTGCGGGTTCAATAAGTCAGATTTAGAAAGAGAGGGACCAACAGCAGCATCAGATACACTAGCATGTGATTTTGATGCGTCTGTGTAGAATTCAGAGCAGCTCTACTTCGATTGAAGTTCACGGAAATCCATAGCGATTTCGAGGTCAGGTGCGTGCTTTGGGACCTCTAAAAAGGATACGTCACAGTCTATCACCTGCCACTCCCAGGGCGGTAATAGCTTAGCTGGAGGCATGAGGCAATGTTCGAGAACAGGGACATCCATTTCCATGCTATAAGTTCTCTTGCACGCAGTGAGAAAAGAAGTCTCATAGAGGGTTTATTATGAAAATGTGTTTCACACGTCAAGTCGTTAAGAGTTTTGAAACACGGATGTGCTTTGTTGGCGCGCACATCGAGAAAATAGGTAAAGCTGATGTACGTTCTCTGAAAATGTAGTGGCCACTCGTCTGACTCTGCATGTAGACTTTCCACTGGGCTTGTTCTAAATGCGCCAGTGGCCAGGCGGATACCCTGATGATGAACGGGATCTAACATCTTTAGCGCACTCGGTGCAGTAGAGTGATATACTATGGCACCATAATCGAATCGTGATATAACTAGGCTCTTGTAAAGATTCAACAGGCACCTCCTGTCGCTACCCCATGTAGTATGGGATAGAACTTTAAGTAAGTTCATAGTTTTTAGACATTTTTTTTAAGACATTTTATGTGTGAAATGAAAGTGAGCCTAGAGTCGAGAATAACACCTAGAAATTAGTGCTCTTTGTTGAAGGGAATTTGTTGTCTACCCAGTTCTACACAGGGATCAGGTACCAGGCCTCTTTTTCTTGTGAAGAGAACACAAGAACTTTTGTGCGGGTTGATTTTAAAACTATTTTGGTCTGGCCTCTTGGACACCTTGTTTAAGCCCTGCTGTACCTGTCTTTCACACACTGTGAGGCTGCAGGATTTGAAACCTATCTGTATATCGTCTACGTAGACGGAATAAAAAATGGCTGGTGGTAGTGAAGAACGAAGTGTGTTCATCTTAACGATAAAGAGAGTGCAGTTGAGCATGCCTCCCTGTGGTGCAGCAGTTTCCTGCGTAAAAGAACGTGACAGTGGATTACCGACTTTTACACGGAAGGAAGGAAGGAAGGAAGGAAGGAAAAAGTGGAGAAGGAAGGCAGGGAGGTTAACCAGTGTAGCCTAACCGGTTTGCTACCCTACACATGGGAGCGGGATGGGGGGGATGAAAGATGGGAGGAGGAGAGAGAGAGAGCACGTGTTGATGATTGCTGCGGTTGGTCTGGCTGCTTGGTGTGCACCATAGAGAATGCGTGATCTCCCGTGCAAGCACTTGAAGGCTTCTGGCTGCGTCGGACCGTGAAAGTGGTATGGCCTCTTCCTGTGTGTCTTCAAGAGCTGTCCGAGCGGCTTTATCGGCGTCTTCATTTCCTATGACGCCGTAGTGACTTGGCAGCCACTGAAACGTCACGTGATGTCCTTTCTCATGTGATATATGAAGTAGGCATCTAATATCGAGCACGAGCTGTTCGAATGGCCCGCGACGCAGAGCTGATAGCATAGATTGTAGGGCTGCCTTTGAGTCACTGAAAATTGACCATTGTCGAGGTGGTTCCCGATTGACGAAACAAAGTGCAGCGCGAAGAGCAGCTAGTTCCGCAGATGTAGATGTCGTTGGGTGGTCAGTCCTAAAGCTGATGGTAATACCTCTTGCTGGGACGACCACAGCACCGGACGAACACTGGATGTTTGTGGAACCATCTGTATAAATGTGTTCACTGTCCGCGTACCTCTCGTGCAGATGAAGCAGAGACAGTTGTTTCAGCACAGGTGACGACAAATCAGACTTTTTCCCGATTCCTGGTACACTGAGATGGACTGTGGGGCTGACAAGGCACCAAGGGGGTATCGAGGGTTTAGATGTAGCGGTGAAGCCCGAGGGAAGTATGTCGTTGTACTTGACGATAGTTTTAGAGAATGATGCTTGGCGCCTGTCTGAAGGTAGTGTTGCAAGGTGGTGATAGGGGGCACGTGAAAAATGTCTGATATGCGTTCTCAGCGCTTCCACCGTGATGTGAGTTTGCATTGTATGGTCCCGAGCAATCGCAATAGTTGCCTCAGTTGACGTGCATCTGGGCAAACCAAGACAAACTCTGAGTGCTTGAGCTTGTGCTGCCTGCAGAACACGAATATTTGTCTTGCAGGTGTTGTTCAGTACAGGTAGACTGTATCTTAAAAAACCGAGGAAGAGAGCTTTGTAGAGTCTCAGCATTGCGTCTACTGACATCCCCCACGTCTTTCCTGTCAAGTATTTCCACGGATGTCCATTCCCGGCAAGTCTCGCAAGATCCTGTAACGCCATGTTGTGTCATATGCCTTCTCCATATCGAGGAATATCGAGAGGAAATACTGTTTGTGTACAAATGCATCGCGGATATATCCTTCAATGCGCACAAGATGATCGGTTATCGACCGCCCTTGTCTGATGCCACACTGATAGGGATCGAGCATATTGTTGAGTTCAAGGAAATGTACGAGTCTGCGATTAATCATTTTTTCAAAAAGCTTACACAAACAATTTGTGAGAGCTATCGGACGATATCTTGCTGCCAAGGAAGAGTCTTTTCCCTGCTTTAGAACAGGAACCGCAATCGCTTGTTTCCATGTAGATGGGAGGTATCCCGCAGCCCAAATAGTGTTGAAAAGTGTGAGTAGTGTAACTTGTGTGTTAGTATGTAGGTTTCTGATCATGTCATACATGACTCTGTCAGGTCCCGGTGCAGTGCTTTTGCATGTGTTCAAGGCAGCGCCCAACTCGGCAATACTGAAAGGCCGGTTATGGCGTTCATCCTGTCTGAATTTTCGTATGATTGGCTTACATTCTTCTATTTGTTTATGTTTGAGAAAGGATTGGGAATAATGGATTGAGCTCGACAGACGCTCAATGTGCTCCCCAAGTGAATCTGCCTGGTCTTGCACGGTATCGCCTTGTGTGTTTACCAAAGGGAGTGAATATGTTTGCCGCCCTCTTATCCTATTAACCCTGTTCCAGACTTTCGCCTCATCTGTATGCGAGTTGATGCCTGATAAAAACTTCCGCCAACTCTCTCTTTTAGCCTGTCGGCGCGTTCTCCTGCCTTGGGAATTGACTTTCTTAAAGTTGATAAGATTCTCCGCAGTGGGAGAGGCGCGTAGCAACCCCCACGCTTTGTTCTGTTTCTTACGAGCAATCCTACATTCCTCGTTCCGCCACGGGACACGCCGTTTACATGCCAAGCCATTTACTTCTGATATCCATTTAGATGCGGCATCTATTATGAAGGCTGTAAAATACTCAATTCCTAGCATCAATTCCTAACGAGGACATGTTATCCCATGAGATACTAGTGAGAGTTCGGAATTTCTCCCAATCAGCCGTATCAATCTTCCACCTAGGAGCCTGTGGTGGATATTCGTTTTCTTTAGGTGTTCTTAGCAGTATGGGAAAGTAGTCGCTTCCGTAAGGATTGTTGGAAACTTCCCATCCGAGTTCAGGCAGTACAGACGGGGAAACAAGGCTAAGATCAATTGAAGAAAAGGTTCTGTTTGCAAGACAGTAATATGTGGGTTCCTTATTCAGCAGACGCGCACCGGACGAAAAAAGGAACTGTTCAACGAGACGACCTCGCGCATCGATACGAGAGCCTCCCTACAAGCTGCTGTGGGCATTGAAATCGCCAAGAACAACATAAGGTTCTGGCAATTGATCTATAAAGGACTGAAATTCATGTTTGTTTAATTGGTAATGCGGGGGTATGTAAAGCGAGCGGATGGTGATGAGTTTGTTTAGGAGAACAACTCGAACCGCCACTGCTTCGAGAGACGTTGTAGCTGCAAACGTTGATGCTATGCTTTTATGAAAAATTATGGCAATGCCGCCCGATGATGCGACAGCATCATCGCGATCTTTGCGAAACGTAACATACTGTAGGAGAAAGTTTGTGCGTTTCGATTTTAAGTGTGCTTCCTGTAAACACAGCACTTGTTGATTGTGTTTATGGATAAGTTCTTGTACATCGTCAAGGTTTCTAAGAAGACCTCTGACATTCCATTGAATTTGTGTATCCATATTTAAAGTAAATTGGTGCTGTGTGTACGGAAACGGCAGGGATGCCTTAGATTACAGAGCTCTTTCGAGGCCCTGTAATGGGGTTTTTGCCCTTTCTGAAGCGTTCGAGGGAGCCTCGCCGCTCCTTAGGCGCTTGGTGCGCCTTGGTGATAGGTGTAGTGTCCATTGTCTCTTGTGAGGCGCCGGGCATGTGCTCTTGCGAGCGAGAAGTTACCAGAGAGAGTCCCGCCTTGGAGGGCAAGACCCCTGCGCCCACCAGCCCGGAGGTTGATGGGGCTCCCTGAGGGATTTGGCTGCGCCGGCTTTTGCGAGCGCTGGAGAGGGCCGGGGAGGTTGGTGCAGTCTCGGCTGCGCCCACCTTCGGGGTCGATGGTTCCTTCTGCTGGGTTGGCGGAGCAGCGCCAGCTGCAACCGCCGCAGGGGCAGACGGCGTAACTGCCGACTCACTGCTTGTGGGTCGGACAGCCGCCGGAGGCCATTGTGACGCTGCCCTTTGACGCGCCATATATGCAAAGCTGCTCTTAGACAGGTATGACACCCGCCTACGTGCCTCCTTGAGATATATGTTTTCTTTGACTTTGATTGTCACAATTTCGTTTTCTCTTTTCCAAGATGGGCAGGACCGCGAGTATGCGGCATGGTCGCCATCACAGTTTACACAATGTGGAGTGTTCTGGCACGTTTCAGAGGAATGTTCATCGTTATTGCACTTGGCACATGTCAGCCGGCCTAGACAGTTTTGTGAACTGTGGCCGAACCTTTGGCATTTAAAGCATCTAAGAGGATTGGGCACGTATGGCCTAACACGAAGTTTAATATAACCGGCCTCGATGGACTCGGGAAGGACACTTGAACCGAAAGTGAGTATCAGGTGATTCCTCTTGATCTCTTTACCATCTCGCCTCATCTTAATTCGTTTAACATTTATGACATTTTGTTCACTGAAGCCCTCCAAGAGTTCAGCTTCAGTGAGCTCTAGCAAGTCATCTTCCGAGACAACGCCGCGAGTGGTGTTCATAGTACGGTGGGGGGTTGCTGCTACTTGGGTCTCCCCAAATGACACAAGTTTCGGCAGTTTCTCATATTGCTTCTGATCTTGGAGCTCCAAAAGGAGATCCCCGCTTGACATTCTCGACACCTTATACCCTGTACCAAAAACTTCAGTCAATGACTTGGAAACAAGGAACGGTGAAATGGATCTCACTAGTTTGTCTGGTTTTTCTGAGTGAATTACTTGGAATCGAGGAAAGTTGGGGACTTGTCATCCGAAAAACTGAAAAACATCTTCGGAGCACCCTCGTTTCTGAGGGCGATCAGGTAGTTTAGGAAAAGCATTTTCCATAAGTATAGTTGGGTTTTCGGCCGCGATGCCAACCACCCACCATGGAGCCCAACAGGGGGACGTGACAGAAGTTAATGCTAGAGAGATCCTGACAACGCCAGCCGTACATCGCTTCTATAACCAAATATAGCATAACCAAGGCTGGCTAGCCACACAAGGTTAACCCGTGCCGCCGGGAAACTAGGAAGTGAGGAGAAGTGAAGAGAAGACAGGAAAGATGAAAAAGGCGAGAGAGAAAGACGAAGATTGGAGAGGAGGACAGGAAAAGGCGACTGCCGATTTTCCCCAAGCGGGTCAGCCTGGAGGTGCCGTCTACGTGAAGCAAAAGCCAAAGCGGTGTGTTGAATCCGCCGAGGGGCCTTAACGGTCCGAACACCCGGCATCGGCTCAACCCCCAGGATCCTCCTTTCCCCGGACACGGCTAAGCTGCGCACGGCTACACGCGGGAAGGTCCAACCTTCGTGTGCTCGGGTTCGTGGTGTCGCAACAGACCAAACGCCTGCTGACGCAGACGCCCCTGCGGGGTTTTAGTGCAAAAACTTTGTGACTATTGAACTTAGTTCATGCATCCTCTATGCATTTTGTTTTGGGTTTCTTAGGAGCGAAATGGCTGACCAACATGTTTGTTGGAAACTGCAGGCATTTAAAGAGATTTTCTTCGAGGTATAGATAGGCTATTTGTAAACGCTGCGGAATCAACTTGAACATTTTTCAACTGTACCGTTTACAGAAATTTAACAGGCTTTGTGAATAAATGATGCTAGACTGCTATGTTAAATGACACTTTGCTAAGTGTAACAATGTCTTAGTTCGATCTTATTTTCTCATCTTTCTGCCGAATTGTTTTTTTCTTCACCCCAATAAGATGGAAATAGTTACGTTATTTCTGAGGCACCAAGAAAAAAGCCTGTTTTAATAGCCTTCAATACATATTGAAATTAAAAAAAAAGTGTTCCACACAAACTGGAATGCTGCTGCTGTTCGCAGAAGTAATGTCTTATATTTCTTTATAAAAAGAACTCTATAAATAACTAAAAAAGTTGACTTAATAGTCTTTTACGCACAAGCATAACTGTTGAGCTCTTCAAGTCGACTGTGTCTGTCTGAAACCGCGAAGCAAGCGAAGGAGGAAGGCGCCTGGAGGTGAAGAAAATCGTGCGCCGGGGAAAGTACGTAGGAGCACGAGCCCGCGGCAAGTAACACCACCTAGAGAGGAAAACATAGGTAACGTTGACTGAAGGCGGAAAGCACAAACCAGGCCAAGCGTCGCGGAGGACGAAGGTAGGCAGAGGTGCGCCGGCTTGACCTTCTCTGGCAGTTGCTGCAGGTATTCATTGCGACGCAGACGTACTGGGATAACATCGTCCTCACTCGCCGTACAGTGTAAGTGCGAGTGAAAGCGTGCGACAATCACCGGCTCAATCTCGCATGCGCAAGCGAGAAAGCGTGCTCTATTCCGTCGCGCGCATGGCACCGGGGGAGGGGAGGGAGGCGCGGCGGTATACTTCGGCGGCGCGTGCTCGCACGGGCTTTATTGTGAAAGCGATCCCCTTTGTGGGCGCAGTCTAGATGGGCCGACGGCTTGTAGCCTTGCTTGCGCAGTGTTCTCACTTCTCAGTTTGCGTTGAAGCGGCACTTCGCTCGCTACTGCTGCCGCGATTCTTCACGCCAGCGTTTTCACAGCTTGTGTCCGTGGTCATTGAGAGCCAATTGTTCATGTTTGCCTGTGCATGCTAACACCGTGCTAGTTAATTTAGTTAGTAAGCGAATGTTTACAAGAGGGCGTTCTACTCCGGCGGTTGCTGTGTATGGCACGGTCGCGTGAGCCCTGTCTTGAATACGATCTGCGTTGCGGACAGTGTAGGCGTTTGGGCGCACCGACGGCCGAAGCACCGACGGCACCGACGGCCGAAGTTAGGCCGACGGCCGAAGTCAACGATTGATTCATGTTTGTGTACCAATAAAAAGTACCCATCACGTAGTGTTGAAACACGTTTAGAAGAATAAACGTTGCGTGACTGTGGGCAAGCAGCTTCACAGAGTTGGCTGCGAAATTAATGTTTCTTTTTCGCTTATGTGCTTTATGCTTCTAACATTTTTTGTACAGGCTTCGTATAGTTTCGGCTACCAAGAATAGCGACAACGCCTCCCTAATGTAGCGTATTTTCTTTTTCTTTTTCTGTAGTGCAAGCGGCGACCTTTCGAGTTTGGCCGCTGCATATACAAGTTCTGCATCGCCACTTCCAAAGCTACGCACATCTGCGTGGAAATATCTCACGTGTCTTTTATCCCACAAAATATTCGCAAAAAACTAGCGAAGCTGTTAACTCTTTCCCACAGCACCAGCTAACGCCTATTGACGAATTTACAATACCAATGGACCGAGATGCAGTCAGCCCTCGTTTGCTTGTTCGCCCTAAAGATGTCAAATTTTTATGGTATGACACCGTGCCCTAAGAATGATTGGAAGTATTCCAGATTTATATAATCTTTTTCTACAAATGCAGCTTGCCTCCATTTAATCAGGATACGCAATAATTTCACGTAAACTATTCTCATCCTATAGAAACAGAATAATGTTTACGATTTACATGAAGTAATTTGTAATTGCGATGGCTTAGATTAGCTGGGCGACAGCTACATTTACTTAGACAGCTTAATGAAACTGCTGCCAAGTAAGGAAATGTTAATTATTTGGGCCTCCTGAGAAACCTGGCTTTAATTTGGCGCCGCAGCAGTCATTGAAACGCTGCATAGGTCAGCGAGCGTAAATGTGCAACATGTAAATATTTTTTCCATTAGCAATGCGAATGCATAACAACACCATACTTCCACGTGCATCTTTCCTGTCAATTCCCTCGCTGTAATGAGAAGCTCTCGTAATGCTAATCTGCGAGGAAGCTGGTCAATCCTGATAATGTGAGCCAATAAGAGCAATGCAGACGGATAATAAAAAGAAGAAAGAAAAATGAGATACGTTGGTCAGTTTTTTTGTTGTAAAAGTGGCTCCTAATGGTCCTGCGTTTGTTTTGCGGTTTCTGCTGTCATAGCGACTGCAGAACTCATGTTCATTCACGACAAAGCGACAAAAGTACCACTACTGCGCAACAGAACCTGAGATCGTGTTTCTCCATAGGGATGATTCCGTCCTGTAATGATCTACACAGGCACAGTAGAGTCCCTTTTTATTACGGGCGATATACTAATTAGCGCAATGCATGAGGATTGAGCAGAATACGACAAAATGTACAGTATCATGTGACATCCATCGGCATCCAGGTCTCACAAGCCTTTGAATACACCTGCGCTTTTTATTTTGCATCCATCAAACCACGAGCGGAGTGCAGCTATCGAAGTGGCCTTAACTTTAGCAATGAGGTCGCATAGTGCCGGCACACAGTGCTCTACGCCGGTGTAATCAGCTAAGTGAGCTGGTTACACCGACACAGGGTAACTAATGATAACATAGCATGATCATCTTCCGACTTTTTCTGGTCTTTCTCCCGCTAGGGTTGGTTATACCAGGTTGTTAAAACTATGCACGGATAGACTGCACTCTCAGTTTTGAATATACTCAAGGAACACTGCGGAGAACAACTGGAAAGTTTTAGCAACATACTTCAGAACATAGCTCTGACACCGGATAAGATGAAAGATTGAGAACATTACTACGAAATTCAGTGTAGAAAATTGGTTTAAATACAGAGGAAAAAAGCGAACTTTATTAAAAGACCACCGTCCATGCAAACAGCCTCCTAACGCCAACAAAAGGGACCTAAATCCAAAAATACCAGATGTGGCTGAAGTTACCACAAAATTAAGTCAGTCTAATGTTGTAGACATTTCAGAACATCAAGTAGGGTAGAAATAGGCGTACTTAGCAAGGGCCTAAACTTTTGTCCCAGAAACAACGTAATAAATGAATTAAAAGCCCCTTTCAGAATTTTGCAGACGAATGCGTATCAGACATTTTTTTCAAACACAAACGCCCCAGACACCGGGACGACACCACTTAGAGCCTAATACACATAGACTCGTAAAGCAGAACATGCTGTATAACTCGGCCTATAACTTAACACTGTCGCTAATTAAATATAAACTCATCCAAGACAGCTAAGTCACCTAAAAACGTAACTTCGTCAGTGAGTCGTATCAATTCAATTCTTAGTTCCCTAAACAACATTGCCATTAAGGAAGCAGATAAAGATGGGATTATAGTTATTTGGCCAATGGATAAGTACAAGCACGAGGCCCACAGACAGCTAAAAGACGCTGAACATTACCGCAAGCTAGACAACGATCCGACGTTACCATATACACTGGCAATCACCAACAAGTTGAAATTACCTTTGGCTGGTTAATCGATAACGCTGTCAGAATACAGAATTTCTAAACGAAAGAACAAAACTGCAGGGCGCTTCTACCTGCTTCCGAAAATTTATAAAATTCCCCTCACTCAACTATGCACCGCTAATATCCCTGGCCGTCCGATAGTATTTAACAACAACACCCCGACAGAGAGCCTCTCCACATTTCTTAAAAACTTCCTTGGTGACTTTCCGAAAACACTTCCGCCATCTGTACGATACCCCCCCCCCCCCCCCCTGTTGAGAATTATGGAGGACATAAATAATAAACACACACTACCGCAAAACATAATTCTTGCAACACTCGACGTCACGGCCCTGTGCACCAACATTTCAATCTCTGATGGTTTATCTTCCATAAAAGAAACGCGGTCCGGACACAATGCCCAGCACTCTATTGAAGTCTACTTGTGTTCTTGAATTAGTTCTAACATATAATTACTTCGAATTTGAGGGCAATTACTACCTGCAAATACATGGGACAAGCATGGGTACACTTTTTACCCCAACCTACACGAACATAAATATGGGGACTCTAGAGACGAATTTCCCATCTGACTGCACAGACAAGCCACACACACATATATAGGATACATACACAACATATATATAATAGGAGGACATGGTCAGGACAGTCTATATAGATTTGTAACGTTCCCAAGTTATTTTTACCCAACAATAAAGTTGACGTCGGCATCTTAAAATGGGCGCATAAACTTTGTGCACATATATTGACAATGGGACATTAAGGACAACGCTGAATAGGAAACATTTCGATAGACCACAGTACTTAAGATATACAAGCCACCATCCCAGACATTGCAAGCAAGGCATCTTTAAGGGTCAAGCCACACGTCTGCGTCTCATTCGCGTTGAAAGCCACGACTGCACAGAGGGACTCGATCACCTTAATGAAACCCTATCAAACAGGAACCACCTGAACACAGCCCTTCAAAAAGCCTACACCAATGCAACTAAACTTGATCTGGCCGAGGTCCTCAAACCCCGCCCTGAGATCACAAAGCGCCTCTTCTTACTGCTAAATTCTCAAACGCACTCCCAGACGTAAACAACATTCTCAGCAAATACTACCAAATTCTCACTAGCAACCAGAAATTTAACAAGATTTTTCCCGACCCGCCCAGATTAGCCCGCACACGCAACACTAACTTCAAGGTCATTCTTGTACATGCCAAGCTAAAGACAAATACGAAGCCAATATCCAGTCCCTGTGGCCTCTAGGTGCTCTACATGCACGCATATTTAACCTACTACTACAGTAAAAAGTACAGCGTGGGATTGCCTTCACAAGGTGACTTTCACCTGCACGTCAAGCAACGTAGTTTACTGTGTAGAATGTGCCGCTTGTAACAAGAATACATAGGTGAGACTGGACAACAAATTCATGCGAGACTCAAAGACTATCGCGCAGATACGAAACATAACCTACATAAAGCAGTAGCCAGCCACTGCAATGAACATGACCATATATTCGATAAAGCAAGGCTATATTTGCTAAAAATTTCCGTTCTCCTTGCGCGAAAAAAATATATAGAATCATACCTCACATACAAGTTTAAATTCGTACACTGAAGAGGGATAAATTTGTCATGTGGCAACTTAGAATTGCTAAAGGCTGTAACTTGAACCAGGTTCACACACATATCATTAACAAAGGCACAAAATACGTCATGCCACCAGCTAACTTCGATTCTCAATCTCACCTATCCCGCCATTTCAAGTTCTTCCCTGCCTCCCCCCTAACACTTAATTTATTATTCTCTCCCACGCTTTTATGCATATACCAACCGTACGAGCCCTTCCCCATGTACACATGCCCCTTATCGTTTTTTTCTACTGTCACCCTCCTATTTGTTGTTCTGTTTGTTCTTTTTTCATTCCTCCTCGTAGTTTTTTTATTGTTTTTCTTTTAAAGAACCACGCCAACACATTACAAAGTCTTAGACGCCAGGATACATTTTTAGGCGCCTCGACCACACAAGGACGCGCCACTTCTGTATGCCATCGCGACGAATCCCCCGCCGAACTACTGAAGCTAGCGCTCTTGAAAGACCAAGCCGCTGCCTTACAACTACCCTGCCAATTGCCCCCAGACTCCATGTCGCCACCTTAGCACCTTCAAAATTACCCGACGCATTATTGCTACGCTACTTAAGTCATTCTTTCAATTCGTCTCTTTTTGTTACTCGCACAATGACCGGCTGACTGGCTCTTCTAATACCACAAACGTGCTACGCAGCCTACGGCATCTCTGAAGGTTCCTTAACATTTCACTCATCCAAAACCCCACATCATTATCTTTTTTTTTCTCCTACCGCCTTCCCACTCTTCCGCTGTTGTCCCCTCGTCTTATAAACCACGCCTATAACCATCAGACGATATCGCTCTTTTTTTTCAGTCTCTCCATTAACCGCCAGCAGCCACCGACAACGACCGCACGTGACGTCATTCTTAAATCTAACCTCCCGAGGATGACGAGGCTGCCTTTGACGAAGATAGGTTCTCCTATCGAAACGTTGGCCAGCCTCTCCGAGAAACGTTATCCCTGTTTAAAACCTTTATACCACGCAGGCAAGCATTTTGGCGTTTGACTTTCAGATTCGGCACGCAGCCTGAAAGCAAAAAGATAAAGTTCCTTCGTACATTTCCTTCTTTTTTTTTTTCAATATAAATAATGTCACCCCCGTTGAAATCCTGACTTATCGCAAACCGAAAATGAGCATAGCATATTGGCTTTGTTCCTTATAAACTTGCCCAGGCGCAGTTTAGAGAAGTGTCAAAACCATTTCTTTTGTTCAGCTATACAACTGCAATATTTTTTTTACTCAGATTGTTTCAGAACATTACGATGCCTACTAAAGATATATTTCTATTTCACACGTATGTGATTGCATAGGGCCCTTTTCTCAATATAACTCGGAGGGCTTCGCCTGAATTTGTCGCTTATTTTGTACTTCTCTGCTTCGGAAACCCGTATGAACATGAAGGGGGGGAAGGGGTACAAAAGGAGACCGCGTGGCCAAGCAATCACACTAGTGTGAACAGCAGGTGCGGTTAGTCTCCCAGGAATACGGGCATAACAGCATCGTTCTCATTGCAAACATTATTTGCAATGCGACGTCGTGTCATCGTCAAAGGCGCCCCCCCTCCCTAAACTCCTTAAAGGCATTTCGAATGTCGATCTGGAGAAAGTGCTCTGTTGAAGCGTGGTACCCTAGTGACTCCACCCTGTTCTCTTAGAACTCTCGAGCAACTCAATGCTTCAAACTTTGTGCTTCGATCGCCCAAGTCTTGTTTAGGCATGGGGAAACGCGTCAAGATAAATATTTTCGTAATGTTATAAAATGCGACCATATGCGGCCACCGAACTTTCGTCGCACTGGCGTACTCGGTCTGCATTTTCTCGTCTGCTTTCGCAGCGATTGCCTTTATCATCTCGTCGCATTCGGTTTTAAAGGCGCTTTCATGGACGCTCTTACAATTTTGCCATGTATCTTTCCATGAAATGTCAGCTAAGGCTTTTTCTGTCTCTAACATGAGAAGTGCCTAGGAGAAAGAGTAAACGAGAGCATCTATAGCCAGAAACAAGTTTGGGCTCCGATTGAGTTTGGCCTCCGATATCAATTTAATATGAAAAGTGTGGCAGAGAAGACTGGTCATTTTACGTTTCCAGCTTTCTTTTTTTTCTCTCGTGGCTGCTATGGCATTGTTACTGCACATGGACACCGTATGCAGTCGTCCCTAAGTGCGTGCGATAGGGCGACGAAGAGAAGGCGTTGCGTTGAAATGCGACTTGCCTATAAACCTTCAGTCACTCAATAAATTTTAACAACATTGTGAACAAATCTGTAGGACTTTGATTTACTTCTTTTGACAGAGGCAACCACATTCAGACCATGAGCGCGTATAGAAAAAAAATGCAGCCAGATGAAATATTTGCACACGCTGTTGTACATTTACCGCATGCTACCATACATGATTCATGCAACAGTATAACATAGGAACATTAGCGTAGGGAGCAATATTTGCCGAAGTGCTAGAAATAAGCTCTGACATACTGTAATCTTATATTTGAAAAGAAAGGAGCAAAGAAAGATGCAGGACTAAGAACTCGTAAATAATTGGGCAAATATATGACTGGCATCCACTACGCATACGAACCGAAAATTTTATTGCTCTTTCTTCGGAAATGAATTTTAGAGAGTGCCTGTAATTTGACTGCAACCTCTACTTATATCCAAATTTTGGTTTTCTATGCTCAAAGACATTATTCATAGTGCTCCATGTTTCTGAACCATTCGGAAATTTTACGCGCAAGTGTAAATGGCTATGCGCAGCGAGGGCCGTCGAGGGGTAGTGCGAAGCCGCGTAGGAAGCGGCGGAGGAAGGCGCCTTGAGGTGGAGAGGTGAACCGCGCGCCGGGACAAGTACGAAGGAGCGCGCTGAGCGCGCGGCAAACCACCGCCACTTAGAGGAAAGTCTAAGTGGCGTTGAGTTAGCGGAGAACGAGAACAGAGGAGAAGCTTTTCAGGGGAGAAGGGTAGGCAAAGTGCGCTGGGTTGACCTCTGGCAGTTCTACGGGTTGTGTGCGGGCTGTAGAGGTACCGGGTTCGTCTCGTGTTCGAGTTACCGAGCGTCATGCAAGTAGGACGGGCGTCTACTACCGATTTGACTGAACCAACCGGCCGCACAATTGCGGCCTCTCCTCATGAGTTAGATTCTCTTTCTTTCTGCATCCAAAGAGCAAGAAGACAACAAGTAATCAAAAGGAAACTCCAAATCTAAATTGGGTCAGTGGCGAAGTGCTCGAGCATACAATGACAACCTCGAACACAGTGTTCACGATGGGGAAAAAAAACTTACGAGCATTTCCTTGCCACTGCTAAGAACAGCTGCGATTCTTCGAGGCAGGGACGGAAGAAAGATGAACGAAAAGAGGCGAGGACGTAGGGGGGGTTGCGTTTCGGTGCCTTGGTGGCATTATCTCCATATTGTGCACAAATCACCCCAGATTGTCTGTGTTTTGAGAAGCGCTGCGCCGGGGCGGCGACTGTGGTGCGCTGTGCTATATACAGCTATACAGGCTATATACAGCGTGTGCTCCAAGACGGCTTGTGCGAGTCCTCTTTGTGAGGGGGACGCCGACAGTGTTTCTCAAAGAAACCAGTCGTTTTGTTGAGACTCGGTGAAGAACAACAAAAACAAGAAGCAAGGTATGAAGTAAAAAAACAAAGCATATATAGATGGACTCGAAACAATACAAGTGAATATCTTAGGTGAAAAGTGCAATGTAGGAGCAGGCACGTAGAGCGGTTAAGGCGTGTCAACTTCACACTATTTCATTTCCTGCCTCTCTCGCTGCTCGCTTGCTCCGTCTGCGATTCTCTCAGTATAAAAGCTCGCAATCAGGGATATTTATTTATTTATTTATTTACTTATTTATTTATTTATTTTATTACATACTGCCAGCCTGGATCTCAGGCTGGCAGTATGCAATCTAAGATGTAAGACGTGCTAAAGGAGAAAAAGAAAAGCACGCAGGAAGCAACGCATTCCGACACGCAATTTCTTGTGAACAGCGCACATTAAAATACACAACAGACAAAAATATAGCTATTGTGTTGTGCGCGTAACTATCACTGCAGCTGTCAGAATCTTTTTCCACCAACATGGGAGCCTCTCTTTCTTCATCCTATAGAGTTTGCAAACATTTCATAACTTTTGACACTGACGAACACTGGTTGGCCGTGAATGCTATTGTGGTTTGAAGGAAATCTGTAGTTCACTTGTGAAAATGTCGAAAATTGTTTCACGTCTTAAAGGTCGTTGTTGCTGGAAGAGGCCGCTTTCATGCCATAAAGACGCTTGACGAAAGAAACTGCCTCCGGACAGTTTTCTCCGATGTCTTCGGCTGCATATAGCAATCCACTTTACAGGTTGCTGTGGTTGAGAAAAAAGAAAAAAAAAGGAGAAAAACTATGACGGTCATTTTCTTTTCTGGCTGCAGTCGTACATGCCGTAAGCAAGTGAAGCTTCTACAATATCAGTTGTCTTACAAGATTCGGATTTTTGTATGTATTTTCTGTACCGTGCGCAATTACGCTGACCAATTTACAGAAAGAGTAATAGACGGAAAACTGCTGTGAATCGCGCCCACGCGTCAACCACGTGTTGCCTCTCGCAATCTCCAGAGCGAGGCCGTCGTGTCACACTTCTCACCGTTTGCAACGTGCCGCATGAGACAGCTTGTCCGCGCGAGCCAATATATCGCGAAATGAAAACATATATAGAGTGGCGCTAAAATTTCGCATTCATCATCATCATCATCATCATCATCATCATCATCATCATCATCATCATCATCATCCTGGTTACGCCCACTGCAGGGCAAAGGCCTCTCCCATACTTCTCCAACTACCCCGGTCATGTACTAATTGTGGCCATGTTGTCTCTGCAAACTTCTTAATCTCATCCGCCCACCTAACTTTCTGCCGCTCCCTGCTACGCTTCCCTTTCCTTGGAATCCATTCCGTAACCCTTAATGACCATCGGTTATCCTCCCTCCTCATTATATGTCCTGCCCATGCCCCCCCCCCCCCCCATTTCTTTTTCTTGATTTCAACTAAGATGTCCTCACCCAATCTGCTCTTTTCTTATCCCTTAACGTTACACCCATCATTCTTCTTTCCATGGCTCGTTGCGTCGTCCTCAATTTAAGCAAAACCCTTTTCGTAAGCCTCCAGGTTTCAGCCCCGTACGTGAGTACTGGTAAGACACAGCTGTTATACACTTTTCTCTTGGGGGATAGTGGCAACCTGCTGTTCACGATTTGAGAATTCCTGCCAAACGCACCCCAGCCCATTCTTATTCTTCTGGTTATTTGAGTCTCATGATCCGGATCCGTGGTGACTACCCGCCCTAAGTAGATGCATTCCCTTACCACTTCCAGTGCCTCGCTGCCTATCGTAAACTGCCGTTCTCTTCCGAGACTGTTAAATATTACTTTAGTTTTCTGCAGATTAATTTTCAGACCCACCCTTCTGCTTTGCCTCTCCAGGTCAGTGAGCCTGCATTGCAATTGGTCTCCTGAGTTACTAAGCAAGGCAATATCATCAGCGAATCGCAAGTTTCTAAGGTATTCTCCATCAACTTTTATCCCCAATTCTACCCACTCCAGGTCTCTGAAGGCCTCCTGTAAACACGCTGTGAATAGCATTGGCGAGACCGTATCTCCCTGTCTGACGCCTTTCTTTATTGGGATTTTGTTGCTTTCTTTATGGAGGACTAGGGTGGCTGTGGAGCCGCTATAGATGTCTTTCAGTATTTTTACTTATGGCTCATCTACACCCTGATTCCGTAATGCCTCCATGACTGCTGCGGTTTCGGCTGAATCAAACGCTTTTTCGTAATCAATGAAAGCTATATATAAGGGTTGGTTATATTCCGCATATTTCTCTATCACCTGACTGATAGTGTGAATATGGTCTATTGTTGAGTAGCCTTTACGGAATCCTGCCTGGTCGTTTGGTTGACAGAAGTCTAAGGTGTTCCTAGGAATATCGTATTGATGTGGGATTTTTTTTCTTTTTTTGTAAGTCATAGTATGTCGGTGCTATGTAATAAGATTGCGGCAGCCATGCCACCAACAATGCCACGCCAGCTTTGTATAGGATGGACACTTCCGTAGTCATTGCGAATGATGAAAACAGTCCAAGGCACGAAAACTATTTTAATTATGAACTGTGCCCAGATCGGCAACAGTTGCCTCGTACTCTTGCAAGAAAATGGCATACCTATAAAAATGTCATTCAGGGAGTTAGGGATATTAAATTGCGTGCACCAAGGAAACGAACAACTTGAGCGAAACGTGCTCAGAAGCGCGCACAGCCCGAAAAGAAAAGAAACACGAAGCAAACTTTCGTTCCCTAGCGCGGGAGCAAGGAACGGGTGTGAAGGTAGAGGTGTACGAATGCCAAACTATGGACGCGACCGTAGAATTGATCATTGAGGAGTATTTACAAGGGGCGAGAAAAAGGAGGAGGGGTACGACTAGAACAAGAAGGGAAGTAATCAAACATAGTGAAAGGCTTCTTATCAAGAGCAAGCACAGTGAATTGCAGATGGGCGCGACATCGTCTCAATGCCTGTGCAACACCCGAATTCACGTCGAAATGATTAAAAATATATACTCCTGGCGAAGGTTGAACCACTTCGTTTTACCGGATACGCTTCGCAGGATCTGCCACCTACAGCAAAACGGGCAGAGCGGGCAGAGCGCGCTGTTTTATGTTGGATGCATATAAGATAACGAGCCAGGAGACTGCCTAACGTGAAACAAGGAAAGACATTGAGAGAGAGAGAGAGGAGAGAGAAGGGCACACAGCGTGGCACATTCATATCACTAAGTGCAGAGAAGGGATGGTCACATAATGCTCTCTGCGTAAATTTTGATAAACTTTGAGGCAACGTGATGTAGAAAGAGTTCCTCTTTGATATTGTATCGCTCTCATAAAGGAACATCAGAGTGATCCTAAAGGAAATAATGTGTGTGCATGTAGATATACTAAGAGGTGAGCAAGATAAATATGGGGCTACATAACTTCTCTTAGCTACGCGTTACCCTGTGTCATAATCACACTTATAATAAATCGTAAAAAAAATAAAGCAGAACGTTGTATGTTCTATTTTTTTTCTTTTGTCCTTAAAAAAATATTGAATTCGCAACGTTTCTGGTGCCAGTTGCCAGGTGCCTAGCAGCTGGTTAGGAGATGCATTTTCCGGGGAATACAGAGCAGTTTTCTTCATTACTTACTATAGCACTAAGATAGCACTAAGATAGCCCTAAGGAGAGAACATCTCCGAAGAAAACAATTAGGCTAAGTATTGAAAACCGTCTTCGTTGCCTTGGTACACTGTTTTGCAACAGAAACAGTTACAATACATTGTAACACCGCAAACTAAGTGTTTGGAAGAATACTGGACACTTATTGCATTGAAGTTCTAATGTTTCACGTGGTTAGCTTTCATCTAATTTTCAATACCGTACCCAAGCCCTCAGAGGGCCGTCTAGTAAAATTGAATATTTTTTCTCGACTTCAGTAAACATAGAACATGTGTCACGATTTACGATGACACCGTGCTGACTACATGGCTCGTGCTCCCCAGTTGCCAGCGTCTAGGCCACGGATATCTTTCGGAGAACGAACAGATAGTATGAAAGTAGTTCGGCAATTCGAGAAACAGGAGATGTTTCTGCCAGGTGAGAATATACGGCCAACTATCCGTCGATGGCAGCTTCGAAAAACGCCAACCATGCATTCTGGATCTCAAGTGCGATGAAAAAAATATTGAGTGCGAGAACCGCAAATTTTAGCGAGCTGGTACTTCTAGTCTTGGTTTCTCTGCTGCTGGAAGAGCGAACAGGTTTGTTTACTTGGCCACATCGGAACCAGTCATTTTTCAGCGAGAAAGTAACATAAATAGGCGAAAGCCGCCGTAATGACCATAGTTGACCCTCGATTTTATAGCGAAGCTATATACTTCTACCGTCCAAGGGGATTTTCATGTTGTTGTGGTAAGCAAAATACTGTGGGCCGATGCCGGAGATAGTGCAATGCCGGGCTGATCCGCGGCAGAGGGGAAGCAGGTGTTAAGCACTCCCCATACGTGGGCCGATGCCGAAGATATTGCAATGCCGGGCCGGCCTGCGGCGGAGGTGCAATTCGCTACTAAGGGTCCCACATCAACAGCTTCGCTGGTCATCCTTTTTCACAGAGTGGAAAAAAAAAGTCAGTGCCCTTCTTCACAGAGTGGATGGGCACTGACAGTGCTTTTTTTTTGTAACATTCACTCTTTTTTTTTGTTTGAACAGCATGCACGCTTCGTCTTCTCCATTAGTGTGGGCAACAATTTATCTCAAATTTCCTCCTTCTTGGCCAGGATTTTTGCGCCCCATGAGGTGCGTAGAAAATGAATGCCTCCTAGAGGGCCACAAAAGGGTTTCGTGCACATGTGAGTACAACGGAGGTTCAGAAAGCAGAAACGTGAGTAAGGAGATGCCAACGAAGGTGCAGTGTCGAAACCTATCGAAGACTTCAAGCAGGAAATTTACTGCACATTGCTTTGATATATGTACAACACATATAGTGAGGTAGGCCGTCATGCCATGGAATCCCGTGTATGCGCTGTAGTTTACTAAACATCGGAACTGCAAACAGCGTCCGCTGACAACTTAAACAAGCATGTAAATAAAACAACACGGTTGCTAAAGGATGTGCGCTTGCAGTTTACCAATGCGTATCATGCTGCGTAGCAGAGAGACGAAGATAAAGCGACCACGGACGAATGTCGAAGAAACAGTTAGTGCACTATGCAGCTTCGTGCGTGAAAGCTTCCATAGGGAGCCACTACTTGGCTCCTTCACTCACTTTCCTAAATAATCATAGAGCCAGCATTTAAATATATAGCTTACAATCTGCGTCCTCTAGAGGAAGGAATCAGAGAATTTTCTGGCGTTAGTTAAGGAAAGTTTTTTAATAATACCCTATTTTGCGTGGTAACTTCTGTTTTGCAATACCATCGAACTACGATGCGACGTTGGGTGGGCCATGCAGTGTGTAGGACGGCGGTCTGGAGCCGTTGCAACTAGTACTCTCACAGATTGTCATTTTTGCGTGACTTGTCAGGGCACTGACCTAAGACTGGCATCGAAGACATTCCTGATTAGTGCAGTGTTTTGTTTCGGCACCCTACGCACACACACTATGTACTCATAAGGTCTTGCCTATTCCAGCACTGATCGGCAGCCCTTCTGGCACGTGCCGAGGGTGGTTGTTACTACGCCTCAGTACGTATAGACTATAGAAGTGCGATTTTCTTCGGCGTATGATCTCTCTCTCTCTCGGCGTATGAGCTTCCTAACCTACACTTACCAAAGGGTGCTCGTTTACTACGTGGAGTTTTGGTAACTTAAAGATTGGCATCTCCATTGTATTCTCATTTGTCTGTTGATTTTAGCTCGAACTTCACGTTCTACAACAGCCTCTCTAACCCAAATTTTATTCGAGTGCCGTTATACCGAAGATGGGAAGGCTACCGGTGTCTTTCGGTACGGGTAGAGAATAAAGAAGTGACCTTTGCGGTGGAAGCGTTCACATTGTGTTACATTACATGTTCACGCATCACCGTAAGTTGTACACGATTTAGAATGCACCGCTTGACTATGGCTTTGCTTTACAGATTCCGACATGCGCTTTCGATCGGAATATTTTTTTAATGTTATATGCTTGAATAATCGCAGTTTCATGCTGTATTCTGCTGCGTCCAGCAAAGGTAACAAAACATCTCGGCAGTGTGCCCACACGTTTTGCAAGCAGATCGGTCCCTCGTACAACCGCTCGTGTGGGATGAAATCACGTTACTGTGTTCACGCCGTCCAGTCTGACCTATCCATATCTTTATGGCTTTGAAAGAGGGAACAATTTGTTCCAAAAGGCTCGCGCTGAAACCTGCTGTATGCGTTAGTCAAAACACGGTGCAAGTAAGAGTACCCAGTGCATGGCAAGAGGTACACTGCGCACTCACACGCACAGAAAAAAGAATGAAAAATAAGAAACACTAGATGCTGATTTGCAAAAGATTAAGACACCACTCTATGTACGGAATGGGAAACGAGCTGGTAAAGTAGAGATAGTATACTGAATAATGAACTGAGACCTTTGTGAGAGTAGTTTGACGTGAGAAGGATAAAGAAACAATCTGTGTCCGAAGAACACAGCACGTAAAGTCGAATGGTAAATCTTGAGCTACGCCATCACTAGACTCTTTCTGAGGCTACTTCGAGAATTCTAGATTTCTAGATTGGAGAAGTGGATATGGCTAGATACTATAAAAATGACCACTATTAAGATTGCTACTTAGGCCTCGTTGCATTGAAAGCAATCAGTATATCTTGAATCGCATCACAACATTTACCTGAACATTTAAATTAAACTGATATTTGTACGGAAGGCAGCCTATCACCAGTGTACGTCGCTTGTTCTTTTTTTCCGCTGTGTCGGTGTGAACCTTCAATTTCTCGTTAGTGGCCTTCATCAACGCGTAACTGCACATTTCAAATATACACATTTTCTTCGTTTGAAGAAGGTTACAACCCAACTATATGATAACTATCCTAGTATTTCATTGTATCTTTCCCACGCTTGACTGCGACTGTAGCAACTAAGTCAAGATATGCACTAAATTGCACGAGGAAACATTGCAAACTTCCTGATGCCCACATTCGGTGTTTTGCGAACACTTGAAAGAACTTTTCTTTGATATCTCGAAAGAAACTGACCGTATTCATTCATATGCAAAATATCCCGCAAGAATGTCCAACTGTTGACAACGAGGCAATGAGACATTTGGCCCTGTTCGTTGATAAGACACATTGAAGAATGTTCAAATACAATGATGGGCACGCACAGAGGCACCATACCTTGAATAAATTATTTTACTTGACACGCATCTTTAAACAAACCAACTATTTCGATACTGTAACTTTTCATCACCCTATTGAATTTTTCCTTCTGGAGAAACTTTATGTAGCTGGACAAAGAAATGTCTAAATAGAGTAATTATGGGCCACCTTCCTTTCTGGAGCGAACGGAATCGAATGACGATAACTAAGGAGAACACACGTTGCCACTGCTAAATGCATTAACGCAAACACTTTACAATGCGCTTAAAGAATTTCGATCAGTTGAAACTGTATTGTGATGGTCGAAGACAGGTAATTCTCTCTGAGAAGTTTTGTTAAATTAAAAACTAAATTAATTGGGTTTTGCGTGCCAAAGCCACGATCTGATTATGAGGCATGCCGCAGTGGGGGACTCCGGAAATTTGGACTACGTGGGGTTCTTTAACGGGCAGCTAAATCTAAGTACAAGGGTGTTTTCGTATTTCGCCCCCATCCAAATGCTGCCACCGCGGCCGGGATTCGATCCCATGACCTCGTGCTTAGCAGCCTAACACCATCCACTAAGCAACCGCGGCTGGTGAGAATTTGTGTAGATTTAAAGATTGCATCACCACAAATTTGGCTGTGCGCACGTAGAAATTCTTTTCACTGTCAAGCGCAGCCGCACCAACATCGCAATGCATTGGTCTTGTTCTCTGAGAATGACGCGCAATATGGCATGTTTAATTTTCTCGCTGAGCGCGGGTCTAGCTGCAAACCATCCCCCTGTTAGCTAGTCTTTTCAACGCAACTGCCGTGGTTTAGTGGTAAGAACGCCGCGCGAGCGTCAACAAAGAGATAACCTGTGAACAGCACCTTAGGAAGAGAATATGTTTTCTGGGCATCGTAAATTTTTTTGTTACAGAGAGGTCAATCGGCTGACCTGAGATAGGCACGGCGCGAAAACACACTTATGATCCATGGAATAGATACCGCGAGAAGAAGGTGAACTCAGAAAGTACCTTGTTACTTTACTCTCTCGCGTTATTAATAAAAATTAGGCTGCAAGATTTTTTCCTTCTGAATTAGGCGTCATATAGTGTCATTGTATGCAGAGAGTTGGGAGGGAGTGAAGGGAAATCGGGGTTATAAATTCTTTTTTAATTGGTTATTCAGAATTTCTTTCGTTGCGCCTGAGGCCGAGGAAGAAGAGAGGAAAAGAAGAGACTTGAAGCAGACTGAACTCTTCGCAAAGCCATCGATCATGCCCGCTGGGTGCACTGACGTCTGTGTGGACGAACTTTATTTTACGCGCAAGGCGGGGGAACATTAACGCTGAACTCGTTTAATTTGATGGCGGAGTCATTACCATTAGCATGCCTGCGCTCACATCTTTCGTCGTTCCGCAGGGAAGCAAGAGTAACTTGATCCGCACTGAGCGAGCCTGGAGAGTAGTCGGAACAACGCGTTGACAAGCGAAGGGAAGATAGAAAAACATAAGGCAGTATCCATAAAATACGCCGAGCATAGAGGACAACGATGGAGAGAGAAAGATCGAGTGTAGCAGAAAGTACGGTGATGCGTATAAAGGACCACGCGCGGCGAGACTGCGAACTAATGACTTGTGCTTCCGAACAGGCACACCGTTTAAAGAGTTCTTGCGTTCGGCATAGGACGAGGATTCGTCATTAGAGGCATGACCTACACGTTCTGACGAGTTTCGGAACTCCGAGATTTCTTTTCCGGTTTTCCTCCGTTTCTGGTATATCCGTCGCACACGCTGTATACATGCCGTCCGCGTGAATATGCTTTTGTTCCGCTGTACTGAGCTGGCATCTGTTCCATGCGCTCTCACTTTCGGAGGGCCCAGCGTTTCTGCGTGAAGACGTTAATGGCCTTCCTGTTTGGTGGCGAGAGTGTAGATACATTCACTTGTAAATTTCTTTTTCGAGCTTGAAGCAGTGTGAACGGCGCAAGAGGTGAAAAAATATGCACGGAACAATTGGAACTTTACTGTATTTGTTTGATTTCTTCACAGTAAGGATGCTCTGCAGTTTTCTGTTATAAATGTTAGCGGTGAGCTTGGTTTAGTACTGCAGTAAAGGACCTTACGGTAATTCATTTTTATTGCATGAATTGCTCGCTAAACGGCTTCAACGTTTGACTTTAGAAGGGTCACTGGAAGCTGTGAAGCGTACTATTCTAATAGGTTGTGTTAGCGAGGCATAATGCAAGCTCTCGCAGGATTTTGTAAAAATCATCCACTTAGATCATAGGGTTTAGTGTGGCCTTACCAGCTTCACAGATGCATTCATCTACGAAGAGGTCACCGGACGTTATTGGTCACCAGCTGTGAATTCACTAGCTAGTGTAATAAAAAATAGCAAAAGCTAGTGCGCCAGTCTAAGTTGGTGAACAAAACCAGTGACCTAATTTCACAAATATAATCCCTGCATTGACTATGCTACAAGGTCGTTAGAAGCATAATGTGCTCAGAGAATCTAGTGTTGCTCCTCAAACTATCGAATCGGACATCGGCACAATCCGACACAAGCACATGAAGGTAGAAGCTATTTGACATGGTAAACATTTCAAGCATCTTTTCGATTGTCGTGACCTCCGAAGCGAAAAGAATCTGCAATCTCTGCAGTCAACCCTCGTTGCTATCAGACGAATCAGTGACATTCTTTGTTGGAATAAGATAGTTGCAGGGAAGACTTAAAGTCATCGTGGTGGTAAACCTTGCCCCAGTTTTCCTTGTCATACTTGGCAAGCATCCGCACTTAGGAAAGATCCTTACTACCTGAGGCTTGCTCGCTAGTCGCTGTCAATGGTGTAGTCACTCTCACTTCTTGTTCTAGGCTGATCGATTCCCCGTGTCCAGTCTATGAAAGCAGACGCATTCCATCAGATGTCATTCTTTTGTGCCAATGCAGGTGAAAAAACATCAGCATTAAGGGTAAAAGGAAAATCTTGCTCTTTATTGTGCAGAGCACCAGTTTGAGAGTTCGATTCTTGGCCACGGCTTCCACATTTCGAAGAGGCCCAACGCAAAAACGCTCATCCATATATATACTGGGTGCCCAAGAAACAACATTACGTGGTCAAAAGTATTCCAGAGCCCTGCCCTACATTTGGTACGCAAAAATCAATCAATCAATCAATCAATCAATCAATCAATCAATCAATCAATCAATCAATCAATCTTTGGCGTTTTATCACATTCATTTCCCTCTCCGCGTTGTTTTGGTTTCTCGGAGCCTGGCTTTCTACAGCTCAGAATTGCGAAAGCTCGGCCCCGGTAGCCATCGTCCTACAGGCAAGAAGTGCTTTACAGGCAAATATTTATTTGTGAAAAAAGATGAACGGAAACCCTTGAGAAAGACAGCCTTGTCTTTCTTTAGCCGTAACCGTTTAACGTGCATCCTTCAAATTAGTTAAAAGTTAGTCTTCAAATATATGCCTATCACGCATCCTCATAGCCGTTGTCCTGTGTGCGTGACAGCTAAGAGAAACTCACGTGAAAAATATCCAAACACCGCGAGGTAAGTATAGACTTTTGGCCAGGGCGTAACGCGGATCAATACGAGAAAAACAAATCAGAAATCTGTTAATCAGAAAAAAATGCAACTAAACATTAATCGGACGAAAAAAATAGTATCGCTTGATGATTATTCCGTACGTACACCTCTCTGCAGAACAAGACTTTAGCAATGGATGGGGGGGGGGGGGGAGGCGTAAAGAAGGGACAGGCAACGGCGCTTACGTTTTCCTTTCTTACGTTCTGTCAGTTACGCTGGCTTTCTTCTACTCAAGTCAAGATCCAACTAGCCTAAATGCGTGCGCTTCTAGAAGTCACTGCTGGACACACAAGTCAGAGCTTATCAAAAATATACAGGGTGTTTCAGCGAACACATTAAAAAATGATTAAAGATTGCCTGTGGCAGATAGCACAATTCCAGTCCATGAGCTGGTCTTCCGAAGAGGCGTACATTACTTGCACAAAAATTTAAATGCATAATCTGCTAATTAACCACACTTCACTAATTAAGTGTTTAACAAATTACCTTATGGCACATATTGCAATTTACAAATTCTAGCGGGTGAGACTGCAAGGCATATCTATCCACTTGAAAAGAATTGCGTAGATGACATCATTTATGAGATACCGGCCTTCAAACTCGCCCTAAAAATACACAGTCGTTCCACTTACTTTAATAACAAAACGTCGTTTAGTGCACTAAAGTACAAAACTAACTGGAATGCCAATGCATTCACGGCAAAGTTCGGGAATTCATATCTCGGAACTGGTGCCATGCTGAGAATGCTTTCAAAGTGTATCCGCCATGTGAAATTCGCGTCTAGACTTTGTAAGTTACAATATGTGGCATAAGATAATCAGCTAAAAACTTGATAAGCGAATTTTTCTTAGTAAGTAGATTATGCACTTCAATACTTTTTTGCAAGTAATGTCCGTCTCTAGGAGTAGACCATCTCATGGACTAGAATTGTGCTATCTGCCACGGGCAAGTTATAAAATTTGTTTGTAGTGTTCGCTGAAGCACCCAATATAACGTGAAAATTCGTATTTAAATCGCCCGAATAAAGAAATCTACAGCGCTGTAGGGATACTGACTGAATCCCAGCGACGCGCATTGAAAATACTGTAGAATAAAACATACTTTCGAGTTCGTGCATAGCATATTATCAATATTTTATTTCTCACTGCGTTGTAAATTTTATTAAGGCAGACAAAGTGTCCTCTACAAATAATAATAAAAACGCAAATGCTGAAATTAAGATCTAAGACAAATAAAGAAAACGTGACCAGATAATATTATCCGATGTGCAACAGGGGCACAGGAGCAATTAACTAATACAGCAACGAAGCTTGGAGATCAAACAAGAGTCTCCTGCTGTCGTTCTCTTTTTCTTCCGCGCCATATGGCAGCTGAAGATCCAGTCTCGGGAAGGGATAGTGAAAGACATTTCCTTTGCTCCAGAGTAGGTGCACGTCTTTCCACACTACATGCCTCCTACAAAAAAAAAATGCAGTTTCTTGTACTAGATTTGTTGCCTCACCACATGTCAGGACACCTGAGGACTGCAAGTGCTACTGGAAAGAGCGACGTGACTCCAGGCATAGAAGCCTACTTGGTTTGTGCTTTTAAAAGCGCGTACTATGGGGATTGTGAAAAAAAGAAAGAAAGTAAACGCTATACGGCACTTCTACCCCTCTCCCTATTCAAATGACGATGAGCTGACAATTCAAAGGCACTTAGTATATTAAGTGGCTACTACTTTCTTCTGGCTCCTTGCACCATAAAAATGACATGAATGTTGATATCGAAAACATATGCAAATGTAGCAAATCCACTGCTGCCTTGCTACCACCTTTGTCATGCCTTTTGTCGGTTTGGCGCACTTTGGATCTCTTGCATACAACGAATGATCAATGTCTTTTCCTATTTATCTATTGAAGCACTTATCCCTGTTTTCGAGATATTCAGCATTATCCAATATTGTTCGTTATCTACTACTTAACAATTGCTTTAATTTCTTGCATCACAGCAACTAGGCTAAAGGCAAAGGGCCTCTGCTCAGCCGATATGCTCTTCAAGGAAGCCGCATGTTGAGGCCGTCAAGACTGCCTTATTTCGTGTGGTCTAAATTACTTGGACAAACTTGGAGTTTAGCCCAACCGCAGCCAGCGCGCTAAATTGTTCTCATAGAGGAAAGGAGAAGTACATCAATCAGATATTGTAAGGAGCTTAGGAAAGAAAAGATTCAAACTGGCACAAAAAAAAGCAAAAAACGGGAAGCAAGAGGGCCTTATGAAAGCTACAAATATTCTTCCAGTGCCTCGCGGTAAGATCAGAAAGAATGTTCTGTACAAGCAATTTAACTTAACCGATCAATGTCTTTCAGGGAGAAGAAGAAAAAGGTTCGCTAATGACTACGTGACACCTGAATATTAAGAGCTAGAATATTTATAGCAGTAGAACTTGAATAAAGGTAACATCACCATGCAAAGTAATAATTGATAAGTGCCACATGGGTGCTATACATGCAGCAAGGACCGCTACAGGTCGTCTATGTCTAGTTTATTATGGTATCATCGCCGTGTCATGTGTCAGAAGCTGCAACATACACTTGAATTTCACTTGCGTTCTACTGAATCTGTAGAGCATCATCGTGATTGTGGTGTTATCGGAAGTTGTTCCTTCTACTTCCTTGGATTCCTTTTGCGAATGTGTTGATCTGAAATCAAATGTTTGAAATGAAGATGGAGAAGACATATTTCTGCACACTGACCGTATAATTGGTGTTAATTTTATGGTTATCGTAGCGATTGAGCTCATCCATCCCTTCAACGCATAGATATGAGTCCTAAGCAAATACCCACACCTTAGTGAGAAGCTGTAACAAACGTACACAGCGAGTCGGAAAATATAAAACCAATTTCGCGCCGGCATAAGTATCTATAATGATCTCACGAAGTTAACCAGTGAATAAGCGTGTAGGCAGAGGCGTGGAACGCTTCAAATTCTCCCAGAAGAACGAAGAACTCGGAACCATTCCGCGGTAAACCAACGACAGGCAAGGAACCGCGGAGAATAAGAGTGCCGGATCAATGCAGCCTGTCTATCTTACCATTATCATCTCACGCAAAGAAAGAAAGAAAGAAAGAAAGAAAAAAGAAAGAAAGAAAGAAAGAAAGGAAGAAAGAAAAGAACGGTTTGATAAGGGGATGAGAAGTCATGATTTAACAACGAAAATGAAGGTTTACTGCACTAGAGCAGCTGTCTCGAAATTGGAGAAATGACTTGTTAACTGTCACGCGAAAAAACACAAACAGTAAGGTAGGATAAAACAATACAAGCACATATTCCCGGCACATAATCTACATGTGCGGTACATAATCTACCAGTCCGTGGCCTAACGTAGGCACAAGAATGAGAAGAGAAACACGATGAAAGAGGTTACAGCGCTAATAAATACGAAACAGGTAGACAAACTCCATAGCTTAAGCGCTGGTCCTGTGTATTTCATGTTTGTGTTTTGTGTTCTTGAGGGTTGAAACCATGTTTTTAATATCAGTAACCATTTAGCCCAGCTTTCAGCAATAGTAGCTGGAGAAAAAGGCGGAAAGTTTACTCCAAAGTCATGTGGAACATCGGCTACAATGCACGATGCCGCCGCCTCCCCCCCCCCCTCTCGGCCCGCCCGTCCGCGTCCCCTTCAAGAATTAAAAAAGAACACTGTTATAGCACACCTTTTGCAGCAATTATATCTGAATGTCAATTCCAGGTACGAGGCAAAGCTTTTTCAGGAGTTCATTACGTCTGGCTCCTCTGTTTGCACTTAAGTCATTTCGATGCCGACATGCAGGACCGGCCTGCTCATTTGACGGCGTGCGAGATTGAACGAACAGAATTGCCAAAGAAACCATGCCAATCCTGTGTACTGTTACAGGCAAGCACTGTAAGTAAGACGGACTTTGTTGGAAAGATAAAAACTATTCGCCTGCATTATGAATGACACACGCCATTTGTCATTGTCATAAGTGTGAGGAGATATCGTTTTCCAAAAATGGAATGGCAGTTTCTACTAAGGGCAGTAACTTTGAAAGCGATATCAAGATATAGCGTGGCACTCAATTTCCTTGGATGGTGTTCAACATTACGCGGAGCCCGAGGGCGACATGTTGCCGCGACGCATCACGCGTAGCAACTGATGCTGCACAGAGGAAACAACGCCTCGGCACCTACCAGGCGTCTCACAACGATGGCGTTATAACGAGCTCCGAGAGCGGTGTTGCTGGCGTTGCACATTGGTGGTGCAAGAGATGAAATAGAAATTCGTAGCTTGAAGTTCACTTCCTGTTCCACACAGACCACCGCCTGCACCGTGATGCTTTACGCACACAGCTACTAAGCAGTGACACTAGTGTTGTGGGCACACAACACTCATGCCAGCGGCGGAAGGCAGAACGCTGTCCTGGGTCCACTGCAGAGCCGAATAGTCAGAGCGGGACGGTGCCTCCACCTGGCTTGGTCGTTTTTATAACGAGAGCACTGCTTTTCTCTCGCCTCTCTGGAGACCTTCTCCCTCTCCATGTGTGGGCCGTGCATGCGCTGTCAATGTACTTGGAGCACTGTGGGCGCTGCCACCAATGGCGCGTACATATCACGAGTGACCGCACATTTGCTATCACAATTATTATTTACTGAGTATCAAGCCATCTGCTAGCGCAAGTAGAACAACAAACTACCAAGGACGCACTCAATAAATATGCCATGGCCATTGCTTATGCGCCTATCTTATTCATTTCCTCGATACCGCTTGACTGCGAAAAAGAAGTGCTATTTTTTCTCTTTCACGGTTCTTCCTCCTTAGCGTAAGATTCTCCTTAGCAGGCTAACGTAATAAGAAATGGAAACGAGCAAACATGGCGATCTGCTGTTCCATTGCTGCGCTCGCTCGTTGCCCGGGAAGTTACTCCTATCGGTAGCGCCACACTTAGGATTATGCAGCGGTAGATGGGGAAAAGCAGAAGGACGGCCGAAGCGGTGTAGGCATTCGCACGCATCCTACCAGGCGTTTATGCTCAACGTAGTTTGCCAAAGAAGATTTCGAGAGTGTTTCGGCAAGCGACGAAGGAGCTAGGCATCGTGCCACAACGGGTCTGTAGGCTGGCGATGGAATCAGTTGTATATAAAGGAAGTGATCATTGAGAACCTGCCGCGCAGTGGAATACTACAACAATGTGCGAAAGCGAGAAACTCGAACGTACATGGGCCCAGGGGTGCGCTTCGTAGGGAAACATTTGCATTTCGAAGACTGTGGTGTGCAGGCTGTCTCTGCTAATTGTTGCTTGTGAGCTGTTCTGGTCTCATAGGCCCATGCAATAATTGTTTAACCCATTTCGTTTTCTCAATTATTCCTTGCCTCTCCTCAAACTGATATATTCGTGTACAATTGCCTGTCCCCACTTTAATTTAGTGTAAACTATCCTGAGGGTAAAATAAATAAATAAATAAATGAATAAATTGCGGGCCATTGAATTTGTGTGATTTTCGACTTAGACCTCGTGGCCAGCGAAGGAAGGTATAATTTTCTGAGAATAAACAACGCTTCTTTTATTTTACTTAACGAGGTCTCTTATCCCCTATACCAGACGCTCGCCTCGTACTACGTACTGCAGTCAACAACAAAACCTGAAAATTCAAGTGATTGATTATCAAAAAAGAGGAACGTCAAGTCCAACGACATCAGAAAGAACGTGTCCCGCCATGTTGACGCCCCAGTGTCGCACTGGTGAAACGAAAGGAGCAACTTGAAGATGAGACGTATTGATGTTTTTCTACGTTTCCATGGTAATGGGAAAAAAACGTTTGTAAGAAAAAAGCAACCAACGCTTTCTGCTTTCGTGCATTGATAAAAGGGACGTGTAGATGACGAAGGAAACACGATGGCTAGACGACGTGTGAGTACCTATGTACGTGCATACGCGTGCCTATGCGCCCGTGTGCGCGTGAGAGACCAGCAACAAAGACGAAAAAAGAAATATAGTTGGATGCACACGTGAACTTGTTTTTGTATAAAAAAAGAAAGCAATGGATGACAGGAGACATAAGGAAAATCTGGAGATAGATAGATGCACAAGCATTGCCTTAAAGAAATTGGGATAGGAATAGTGCTGAAGATAGAACGGTACGTATTTGAGCTCACGCACGACTCACGAAAGGCGATGAAATTTGGCGCCGGCGACTGGTGCAGGCGTCACCAACAGGCAGTTTCCGAAAGCCGGTCACAATGTGAAACAACTAAAGTGGGAGAAGAGTGAGAGGGGAGGGAGGCGGTAGGCATAAGAAAGAACCGGTCAACTGAGAAGTCGTGGACACGTTATAAATCACTGCTTAAGTCTTTCGTGCACCTGCCACAGGCCTGATCGACTTGTCTGCAGGGGTGAACGCTGGGTGGCCCAGGAGCGAAGCTCGATTTCTTCCAGTTCGCAGCCAATGGTTGCTACCGTTTACCTCACACTTTTTCCCCTCCGCCTTCAATACAAGTACGCTTCCTTTACTTTCCTGTCTTGCTATTCCATGAGTTGTTCTTAACAGACAGCCAGAACTTGATATGCGGTGATCGAGATAAATTATCGCTATTGTCAACTATTTTTGCTTGCTATGCGGAAAGGTGTCGGTATAAAGTTTCACGCGCGAACTTCTTTGTGACAGCGAGATATCCTTGCTTTCTGGAGTTAAACCTTACGTAACCAAACCTTACTGAAAATTTTCACTTGGGACATCCGCCCGAACTCACTTGATGGTTCGACTTTACAGAAAGCTTTATATAGCGAGTTCTTATCTAAATACATGGGGAGAGATAACTCCTTTGGGTCAAAATCCACTGCATGGAATTTGATGAGCTTTGTTCTTTTAAAGAAAAAGTCGAACATTTTCTTTAGGCCGCCCGTATTTCAACAAAAGCTATTGAAAATCGCAAAATTAAAAAAATACTCGATTATTATGTTTTCAACTCAGTAATAAATAGCAATGTTGCAAATCTACTTGATTGATGTATTGTACACCGCTATGAGAGTGCCACTAACTTTAATTAACTTTTGCAGAACTCTCGCGAGAATTGTAAGAATACAACGTGAGCTGTGAACTCACACAACAAATTTGCCCGTTTTATATGCTCTGAGAGGCGAAATTTACGGAAGCACGATATCTGTTTTTCAGGCAGAGTTATAGACTTGGAAAGTTCGTGCATCGTTCTTTTAAAGCTACCTATATGTGGCAATGTTCTTTCTTTTTAATATCAAATCCTAAATAAGTTTTACTTCCTAACGTTGCTCGAATTTACTGTTATCACTCAAATGCAACACATTTATTGTAGTAAGTCCCATGGATTTCTTATGAGAGCATGTGTACGCTTTACAGTTATTTAACTATAGGAAATACGAGTTGGTCCGGAGCTCAACTTCCTCTTAATGTCAATACCTCTCGGTCTATCAGTCATGCGATGCAAGATTCCTGCATTTCCTGATTGTACATTGGGGGTAATTGCAAGAATGAAAAAAAGAAAATGAACCGAGTTTAAAATGCAGAATCAGATGTACTTTAGCACACTTGTTTTAGAAACATAACATGCACCTGATGCCCGCGTAGGACTACCGGTATCAACACAAATACTTTTCGCACATATTTAACGACATATACAAAACACTTTCTGCATAAAACTTGAAGAGCTAATAGTCTGAAGAGCACTTGGCGACTAGTGGATAATAACATATTTTGCTAAAACATCCATGGCATGGCACAAAGAGACAAGGTTTAACAAGTGGTTGAGTTGAATTGGACCACAGCTCTTTCAGTTTATAGGATATCTTAATTCTATCGTCAATATATTCATTGCAAAGACGAGCATTAATGCCTCTCCGAAGGTTTCTTGAAGCGTGTGGTATTCTCGGACACTATTTAATAGAGTAGCTATCTGTGATAAGCTCACTGTACAAGTTTAATTTGATTTGAATTTAGGCCATTCAATGTCTGGATTCATGTACCTTCATGTATGCCTATTCCGTGTTTTCTTGTGTCCTAGCTTTCGCGCAGTTGTGTGATTGAACCTTGAGTTGGAATCAGTGTGCTGATGCGACTATACTTTTTGTTGCTGTGTTTGTGAGTTAGCACTCAATTTTAGTATGGCTTTGATGTAATTATGTAATCATGTGTGTGGCGCTTATTATCTGCCTATCTCTTTCTAAAAGCAGTAGTTGGCGCCAATAAAGGCGTCAACATCTCATAAGCATCAAATGATAAAAAAACACACAAAGAATTGTGCATATCCTAGACACTGTGAGAATCCATGTAAGCGAAGCTTCCTGTGCTGTTCGCGTTGATTGACAATAATTGGGCGAATATTTTGGTTCTTCAGCGTTTAGTGCAATACGAAAGCAGTGAAATGAAGCTGAACCTTACCTTCAATGCACCACTTAAGTTTGTCTACGCAGCATACAGAACACACAGCGAGACGTGTTTGCTTGAGACGTTATTGTGCGCCATTGTTCATAGCCTTCGAGAAGGTTGGTGCTGTCATTGCCTCGCACGATGCATCGCATTGTGGCGCCAGTGTTAAAACTGAACAAACTATGGGATTCTCTGTGCCAAACCCTCAATCTTATTATCAGGCACGCTGTAGTGGGGGTATCCGGAATAATTTTTAGCACCTGGGGTTATACGAGCATTTATGGCATTTCACCCGTCGACATGTGTTTTCCGGGGTCGGGATTGAACTTATGACCTCTCAGCGCCATAGCCACCAAGCTACCGCGGCGGATACAGAAGTATTAATTTGATGAGTGGCCGCTTCCGGTGTTGTCGTCGAGGAGCTGCGGAGTTTAAATGCGGCTTTGCGTCTGCATGCCGTGCGCCAATTGCCGCTTGACAAATTTGCACGGTGCTTATTTTTCAGAAATAGCAGAAATGTACCGTACTCTACCTTAAATTTAAGTTTGTCCCATTTGTCCGCAATTGTCACAGTGTGTAGCAGTAGTTTTTTCTTGCTTTCTCGCGTCACCTTTTCCTCTCCCGCGCTCGCACCACACACGCGAGCTGCCACGCGCGAAAAGTGGCAAGACTCTTATTCCGTCGTGTCGTGACTGCGTCGGTTCTACCCGCCTCGTTTCTTTATCGCCTCTCTACCATCTATTTAGCGTCTCTCTGGGCGGTCGTGAGTTAGTACAAAGGTAAGCGCTGTAGCTTCTGCAATACTTTCGCGGTGGCCCCACGGATAATTTCAGCGGTGGAAGGGTATTGTGGCAATGTCCAGGGAACTCCAGAGGGCATTGTGGTGAAGCGATGAAAAAGTCCAAACGAGTTAATCACGTCATCTTTTCCTTCTACCATGCACGGGCCATGTATATACACGCTGTACGTGAACCACTCTCCGATGCGGCGTGCCGGACAGCAACAGCAGTAGCAGTAGCAATGGAAAAAGTCGAAAGAAGAGGCAGAAGAAGCTTCGCCTTAAAAGCACGCTATTAAAACCGTGTTTTTTTATCCAGACCAAAGGAAATAGGCAGAAAGAAGCAAAGTTTAAATGCATGAGCAGATATAACAGTTTGCTTAAGCAGACTAGGCCTTCACAGACGGGCCTGTTACTGAGGTGTTCTAAGATCCTACTCACCGGTGTCTCTCCTATGCATTCAAGTGCCTGCAAATACGCGTGGTAGGATTGTAATTATGTATACGCTTCAACACATTCACCAAGAAGATAACATTCTCTTATGGAGGTTGCTTGAAAGGCAAGTAAAGGAACCAGGTAAGCGATGCCACACAATAAAATACAGCATCCTTGCCAGAACATTTATCTAAGTGGGCGTGCCGATCCACTAGCGTCTAGAGACAAAAGACCGTTCACATTTTGAAGACATTCCTTTTTACATCTTTAAGGTACTCCACCTTTAGCAGCGCATTTATTCTCGCTAGCGTGCAACTAATTCGTATGCCCACAGTTAAAGGCACAGTTATGCCCACAGTTAAAGGTATTCCGGTGCTACGCCACCATGCTATACAGTTGTTATCTGCCCTATTACCTCGCTGCCACGGCACTGGCGTCCATCGAAAAAACATTTTCCAGCCGGTTTCTTGCATAAAAACGGCATTCGGGCTACGTTTGGAGCATCGGCCAACATCGCTAGCGTACCGCATACACGGGCCAGATGACGGTTTTGTGAATCAGGCCGCAATGGTCACACATCTGGCTTCTGCTCATTTTCCATCATTCTAACGTTCTAACGCTCACGTCTGATGTTCTCATGATAAGTCAACGTCTAAGTTAACGCCAAAATTTGTAACGCTTGCATTCTATCGCCTGTTTATCGACATTTTTTAGTAGCGAGAACGTTATTGGCATAACGTTATCGATAACGACAACGTTATCGTTATCGTTAACGCTGGCAAACAAAATTTATAGATACAGTGATGATTAACAAAAAAAGACAGCGCATGTAGTAGAGCCCACTAAACATCAACATCAGCACACTGGGGCCGCCGATGAATCAGGACACACATATATAAACAGACAAAAACAAGAACAAACATAAAAGCACCCCACCTTGTCTGTACGCTCCGCGAGTTTTATTACCCGAGCGACGTGTGTCAAACAGCATAAGAGCGAGCTTCCTCTGCTCACATCTGCGTCCACGCACATGTCACAAGTAGCTAAGGAGTAGACAAGAAGCTCCGGGTAGCTGAGTGTGCCCACTGCCTCTTAATAGTTTGGTGGACGGGAAGATAACGAGAAAACCAAGGGAAGAGGTTGGTCTTAACGCCCATCGGGCAGGATATCATCATCATCATCAGCCTGGTTACGCCCACTGCAGGGCAAAGGCCTCTCCCATACTTCTCCAACAACCCCGGTCATGTACTAATTGTGGCCATGCCATGCCTGCAAACTTCTTAATCTCATCCGCCCACCTAACCTTCTGCCGCCCCCTGCTACGCTTCCCTTCCCTTGGGATCCAGTCCGTAACTCTTAATGACCATCGGTTATCTTCCCTCCTCATTACATGTCCTGCCCATGCCCATTTCTCTTTCTTGATTTCAACTAAGATGTCATTAACTCGCGTTTGTTCCCTCACCCAATCTGCTCTTTCCTTATCCCTTAACGTTACACCTATCATTCTTCTTTCCATGGCTCGTTGCGTCGTCCTCAATTTGAGTAGAACCCTTTTCTTAAGCCTCCAGGTTTCTGCCCCGTAGGTGAGTACTGGTAAGACACAGCTATTATATACTTTTCTCTTGAGGGATAATGGCAACCTGCTGTTCATGATCTGAGAATGCCTGCCAAACGCACCCCAGCCCATTCTTATTCTTCTGATTATTTCCGTCTCATGATCCGGATCCGCCGTCACTACCTGCCCTAAGTAGATGTATTCCCTTACGACTTCCAGTGCCTCGCTGCCTATTGTAAATTGCTGTTCTCTTCCGAGACTGTTAAGCATTACTTTAGTTTTCTGCAGATTAATTTTTAGACCCACTCGTCTGCTTTGCCTCTCCAGGTCAGTGAGCATGCATTGCAATTGGTCCCCTGAGTTACTAAGCAAGGCAATATCATCAGCGAATCGCAAGTTACTAAGGTATTCTCCATTAACTTTTATCCCCAATTATTCCTAATCCAGGTCTCTGAATACCTCCTGTACACACGCTGTGAATAGCATTGGAGATACCGTATCTCCCTGCCTGACGCCTTTCTTTATTGGGATTTTGTTGCTTGCTTTATGGAGGACTACGGTGGCTGTGGAGCCGCTATAGATATCTTTCAGTATTTTTACATACAGCTCGTCTACACCCTGATTCCGTAATGCCTCTATGACTACTGAGGTTTCGACAGAATCAAACGCTTTCTCGTAATCAATGAAAGCTATATATAAGGGTTGCTTATATTCCGCACATTTCTCTATCACCTGATTGATAGTGTGAATATGATCTATTGTTGAGTAGCCTTTACGGAATACTGCCTGGTCCTTTGCTTGACAGAAGTCTAAGGTGTTCCTGATTCTATTTGCGATTACCTTAGTAAATAGTTTGTAGGCAACGGACAGTAAGCTGATCGGTCTATAATTTTTCAAGTCTTTGGCGTCCCCTTTCTTATGGATTAGGATTATGTTAGCGTTCTTCCAAGATTCCGGTACGCTCGAGGTCATGACGCATTGCGTATACAGGGTGGCCAGTTTCTCTAGAACAATCTGTGCACCATCCTTCAACAAATCTGTTGTTACCTGATCCTCCCCAGCTGCCTTTCCCCTTTGCATATCTCCCAAGGCTTTCTTTACTTCTTCCGGCGTTACCTTTGGTATTTCGGATTCCTCTGGACTAATTTCTATTCCATTATCGTCGAGGGTTCCACTGGTACTGTATATATGGGCTTCCTAAACTGAAACTTGCGTTGCCGTGAGACAGCTAAATCTATATTGAATGCCGAGGTATTTGCAGCGACTGACAAACCAAACGTTGTTATGCGGGCGGGGTGAGCAAAATCAAGGCACTCAGCCTTTGCGTCGACGCTGGTTGTGTTCCTTAGTTTTTTCGAGGGCTACCGCTACCCGGCGCGGTCTAGGGGGCAGCGAAGAAGTGGAGCGAACGCGATGCAGTATTCTCCCAGCTCCTGGCTTTACTGCCGTCCACGCGCATCAAGAGGAAGCGTAGCTAACGTAATGTTGCTGGCTTTCGCATGTTGCTTTCGTTGAACTTGTGGATATTTGACGCACCGAAGCCAACTCTATGATTCACATGCGATGTGTTGACTCGTAAACAGCGTGCGGCGATACATAAGACAGAAGAAATGCGATCGCTGCAGTGGACTGCGTCACATGACGTGCCCGGCCACAGAGTACAGGGATAAATTTAAATTTAATTATGGGGTTTTATGTGCCAAAACCACTTACTGATTATGAGGCACGCCATAGTGAAGGACTCCGGAAATTTCGGTCATCTGTGGTTCCTTAAGGTGGGCATAAAGTTAAGTACACGGGTGCTTTTGCATTTCGCCCCTGTCGAAATGCGGCCACCGTGGCCGGGATTCAATCCCGTGACCTCGTGCTCAGCAGCTCAACACCATAGCTATTGAGCAACCACGGCGGGTGAGATTGCAGGGATGACCAACTCTTATTTCATGACTCGCCGCTTGCTGCGCTCTACGATCGACTGTTATCTCTCGTTAATTAATGAGTCTCTCCGCTTGTGTCCAGCCTGTGGTCACAGCCCCTCAGCATCTATGGAAATCATATATCAGTAAACACCGTAGCGCTTGTGCGAATCATATCACTATAAAATATATTTTTCTGCCTCTGTACTGAACTATTGAACAATTTCTCGCATTTTATGTACACTGCAATTTATATATTGCAAGCTGCTTTTTTGAAGTGGGCTACCCTGCATGTTCTCAGGCTTTAAAGAGAACGACAGTGTATTATATATTGTGGCTGTGTCATACGCATATTCCAAGTGGGCTCACCCATGCATTTTTGTCATATATAAATTTTCAATTATAACACTTGCTCCCCCAACTATTTCTGAAAGGGAAAGGAGCTGCATGATAGCCATTTAAATAACTGTTCAATTTTCCTTTATTTATTTCTGTTCCCTAAACTTCATTGGGACGTGTAAATACCACAGATTCAATGGCCGCAATGCGATTGTGAATCATCCGCGTAAAACCGTGGGGGATTACTTTTTGCAAAAGGAAGCTTATGAAGGAGGGTGTACCATATTATTAAGCAACGCCTGTGTGTCATACTTAGAAATGGAACTAGCGAATTTGCGAGGGGTTGTCACATGACCACTGGAAACAACAGCGTTGTTGCCAATGGTCATTACTCGACATCCACAATATAGTATAACATGTGCAAGAGACAAGCATTACACGCAGCAGCACATCAGCGCGACATTTGGATCAGATACGAAGGCAAGTGTTTCGTCATATTGTCCTTGCCGCGTCCCGTCAAGCTGTTGGCCCACTGATATTATGTGCATAACAACGACGTTGTTATGGAAGAGTTGCCTAACAGGATTGCTGATAAACATGAAAAAAAAAGATTGAAGAACAACGAGCTATTTGAGGATGCATAGTCACACTGAAGCACGAACGTGAAAAAGAATTAGTTAAAATAAATGCGCACTGTTGGTACTTTGGTCGCATGTTGCAAAGAAATTTCACACAGCACATGCCTTCCTTGCGATCTCTGGAGAAGGCCACCGGTTCAGAGTAGTAGAAAGAGAAAGTAGTAAGGGCGCATGTTCCTTGTTGTTGCAAATTCCCGCACAGTTGTCGTGCTTGCAGGCCATAAAGCTCACCCTTTAGCAGCACATGCACAGGTGTGATATTCCCATTTGATTCAACAGAAATACATGATGATGATTCTGGCGGCCCTTATTTACCCGGGATGTGGCTGGTGAAGGTCAATCCTAGGGGAACGGTATGATCAAGCAAAGTTATCATGTCTGTGAGTAAGTTAACAGAAAACGTGAGTTCGGGGCCCACGGCACACACAACCGATCATTTTTCTGCGTCTTTGATCCACGTTTTTTAAAAACCATGCCATAGAAGGTCTCATGAAGGTAAGCCTAACCTATGCAAAGTAACAGGAGTAAGTTTTAATTTCCTTAGCACACTTACAAGTTTTAAAATTCCTGAGAGTTGTTCATGTGACAACACTTTACGCTTTGCGTAGAAGTCATTGAGCTATTCCGTTGTATGGTCCAATATAGAAAGCCTAAACAATTCAAACTCAATGAACGGATAATCTTCGTGTAGACGTTATCAGATCCCTGCAGATACACCTATACCATTTACTTAATATTATTTCCTTTTCAGTAGTAATTGCTTATATTTACGCTGTGAGTGGCATCCGAAAGAGCACTGCCTCATCTAACTTGATCACCTCAATCGATTGATTATCTCACAGCGAGACTGCGAATGGCTGTGACTTAACCAACATGATGGCAGAGCGCATTCATAAAGCTGACCAAATCCATACTCATTGGTCTAAACACCGATATACGTGTCCGAGCCACCAACAAAAAAATGGCGCTTACGTTAAAAAAAAATTGCATACGTGGCGACGTGCTCAGCTCATAGATCAACGTCTAGTAGCGCACCACCTTAATTGCGGGGCCGTCGCATAATGTTATTCGCTGCGTTCAGCCATCTCAGTATATTTGTCTTGCAACGAGTAGTCGTTCTTTTCTTCGTCTCCCTCTGAATTGTTCTTGTTCCCGACAATTAACAGACGGTGTGCAGGGCGCGTAGCTTCGTACACCGCGCGCGCGTTGACTTTGGCTGGGCTGCCCCGCTTTCACGGCCGTTCATACCACCGGTGAAAAACGACCTCGACTTCGTGACGGGTATCCAGGAATCCATGACGTTGGCGAGTCAGGTGCGCTTCTTTCTTTTCCGGTTCTTCTGTTTGCTGCATAGCAGGATGCAGGCGGGCCGATGGCCCTGACGAGCTGTTTGGCGCGGTGGTGGCCATGATAATTTCTCAGTGACTGATCTATCTTCATGTGCGCTTTCACTGGCGTCTCTGGAGGGCGCGTTCTATCGTCTCAGCACGTACTATCAGCGCCAAATGAAACTTGAACAGCGGAGCACGTGGCCCAAGCATAAGTAAAGATAGAGTGCGCGCCGTCCAGTCATCACCATTGACAGGCGCGCACATCCGGTTTGGCGGCACTGCGCGATCCCCCTCTAGTGAGACATTTTAGCTTCATTTTATTTTTGATTTTCTCCCTTTCAAATGTAAGAACCAGAACAGAAGTGAAATTATCTTACTGGAGGGGGATCGCGCAGCGCGGCCAAACCGGATGTGCGCGCCTGTCAATGGTGATGACTGGACGGCGCGCACTACATCTTCACTTAAGCTTGGGCCATGCGCTCCGCTGTTCAAGGCTCATTTGACGCTGATAGAACGTGCAGCCTCGCTTCTCCCTTTTTTTGATCAATGCGGGAGTGACGATAGAAAGCTAAATCCAATGCTTCTGTGTTACAGCCATGTCCTGGAGTACTAGATTGGCGGACCATTCTTCGGAGGCTCAGAGCACGACTATATACTTTTTGTTGTGTTTTTAATGTATCTACGGGGTTTTGGCCGCACACTTCTAAATTCAAAGAAGTAGCTGCGGCCTTCTACAGGTGCCAAGAACTTGGCACAAGAAGTGACAAAGGAAGACGTAGAAAGAAACGCGCGAAATACGGGCACGCAGGAAATGCTAGAACGTAGAGACGAGAACTATACGGTTCAAGCCGGTCCTTGACACTGCAGACGGCAGGCCAAAGGAAGCTGGGCCATTAATCACAGAATGAGGACGGGACCATTTATGCAGTTAAAATCAAATATTTTCTGCGTTCGTATTATTGATCAATAAGCCGGTGCATTGCCTGGCTGGATAGACACATTAAAGAGAATTGTACAGCCGGTCTATTGATTGGCATTCTTTTGCATGCAGACTGTTGCTATGACAATGAGATTCGCAGTGCGTGCTTTTACTATTACAGATAATGCGGTTATTCGCCCATAAGGTATGCTGATGATAAAAGTATTAATGTCGCACAGAAAGATATCACAATCTGGTTAGGAACTCCTTATTAGCTTAGTGAATGCTTCCATGCGCAGTTTATTAGAGCAAAGAAATATGCACAAAAAAGCTAAAAAACGATGGTTTGTGTCATATGAGCGCTAATATACAAGTAATTCATTTGAATTGAGCTGTCTAAAGTAAAAAAATTACCGACGATTACGTTACTTCCTAATGCGAAATGTGAGCGCAGCAAATAAGCTGTTTCACCTTTTGGATAGATTGAGGCAAAGAAATCGAGCAACACATGTATGCGCTATCACATAATTTTTTTTTATTTTTCACACGTATTCCTTTAACAAAGACTCCACTAACAGTTCTTGACAGTCATGAAGGAAGCTTTGTGGTCGGAGAAATAGACTGATATATGTTCGACTTGGTACACCAATGCTTGATTCTCAAAGACGAGATCTATACAAGTGCCTCGCGAGGTTGTCACAGCCGTGGGGGAAGCAGAGGCTAAGCGCCGCCGCCGAGAAGACCCTGCCGTTCGCGCCGCCGAAGCGGAGGCTCATCGCCGCCGTCGAGAGCAACCAGCAGTAAGCGAGGCTGAAGCACAAGCTCATCGCCGCCGCCGAGAAGACCCTGCAGTTCGCGCCGCCGAAGCGGAGGCTCATCGCCGCCGTCGAGAGCAACCAGCAGTAAGCGGAAGCGGAGGGGGGCGGCGTGTACACCCAGCGGCAAACGATGGGGGCAGAAGCGCGCGCAGCAAGCGGACAACACGATAAAGGGAGGAGGGAAGAGATAGCAGCGACTGACTGATGCCGCTGACGGCGATAGTGAGTCAACCCCAGCTATCCGCCACACAAGAACAGGGGGGGGGGACCCTTTCCTCCTCTTTCTGCATGGCGGCGACGGTGTTCTATGCAGTCACGTTATCTTGACTCTCTAGCGGCGTCAGCGGCATCCAGCGGTATCAGTCGGTCGCTGCTAGCGCTGGGGGGATGAAAGGGGGGCGGAGCTGGTTACGAGGCCGACGACGACGACGACGACGACGCCGACGACGACGCGAAACCCAGGAACGGACGCCAAAGTGCTGCGCTCTAAAAAAATATCACATAAATAATTATTGTCGGAGACCGTAAACTTTGCCAATAGACTCTAGGTGTGACGCCAGGGAAAGCTAGCTCTCCAGCTTTCATTAAAGAATTTTCCTATCTTTCTCTCTGTCTGTAGGTGCTTGTCAATCGCTTTCTCCCTCCGTCTCTGAAAACACGGACAGTCAGCATGACATCCACTTGGCGATAGGTGTTCAATCTAATGTCTGAGTGGTTGAGTCTAATTTATGTGCCGTTTTACGGTAACTGAATGTTCATGCACATTTACCCTTGCTCTTGTGCAGTAGGATTTCTCGTGCTTTAATCTATGTCATGGGAACATTTGCGACTCACATTTACAGTGTTTACATTGCACCAGGTAAGTGCGCTGCTTCATCCTTCTTTAAGTTTAACTCCTGAATCTATTTTCTTGCATACGGTGGTACGCTTTTGCAGTGCTGCCATTCCCACTCCCGCAGCATGATTGAGGAAGTTATTCACGTATTTTATTTCTATTATTGCTATCACTTTGTTTTCTTGCCTAACGTAGGTGGAGTTAGCTAAGCCTAATTAATGAGGGCAAAGAAATGGAACGCTATGCATGTCTTCCAAGATCTCGAAGTTATAGGTAACCTTGGCATATAAAATATTACTTCACGTCATGTAGTCCTTACATTCACTGGCAATGTTGCTACGCCTTGTTGGTGTTTGACCTTTCCTTTTTCCTTTTTTGCTTGCTATTCTTTCCTTTTATTTTTTAATATCTATTTTGTATTACCTTTATCACCTTATCCCGTTTCCCAAGCGCAGTGTAGCCAGCCAGTCTGAGAAATGGCTAACTTCCCTGTCTTTCTGTCTATTCCGGCTTCCTGCCTTTCTTCTTGCAAGGATTGTGGCTACCGAAGTGCACGTGTGTTCTTTATACCCAGGTGTCTGCTTTCTTGGCGAGAATTAGATGATTATAAATGGAGCACATTCTTTGACAAAGTAGAACTTTCTCGTGATAAACCAACTTTAATATGGCTGTAGCACTTATCGGCATTCAATTATGTAAACATTATATAGAAAGATAGCTGCACTGGTTGCAGCTGCCATGAAGTATTTTTTTTTCATTTGTCCACTTGTGAGTGTTTATGGCAGTGGAAACATAATTAGGATACACACGTTACATGATAAAGTAATAACCATACTAGCATTAGGTTTAAGAAGAGGACAAATGAGGCAAAACACGTCATGTAAAAAAAAATTGTGAAGGACACAGAACAAATCGAAGTATAACTACTGCTAATAATTAGTGAAGAGGAAGTTATTAATTTACAAATGGCATACCAGCTTCCAGCTAACAGCAAGGAACGGTTGTTCTAGGTTCGATCTCTAAGCCTACCACCAAAACCCTGAACTCTCAAACTTAGGTGGTATTCAAATACTTGAGCACTCATAATGAAAAAAAAAAAACAACTAAATTTGTCTTGTTTCGGCTTCCTCTGTAGTCGTAAGGCGGTCAAACTTTCACCAACAATGAGATTTTCTTTTTCTTTAAAACAGTGCTAAAACAGCGTCGGCGTCGGCGTAACCGCGAGAAGGCGTTCGTGCCCCTGCTCGCGCCTTCGTCGTTGTCTTCTTTCACAGCTGGCTCCGATGTCGCTCATGATGCTAGCGTTCCCGTACTGCACCTCTCTTTGCGAAGGCGTTGACGGCACCGACCCACACCAATCAGTGCGGTGATTTCGGTCTGAAATATTTTGCCTCAATTTATCGCGAAAGGAAAACATGTTTACAGCTGCGCTCAAATTTCGCGCTAGGAAGTGTCGTAATCGTCCCACATTTTTATTAAACAGTTAACCGCTCTGTCTGGAATTTACGTATCGTTAATAATGTAGGATGATTTTCGCAGCACGTGCTCAGAGAGAAAATTCAGTTTGGACTAAAAGAAATAACCAACTAAAACGTTCCAAGCTACGTTAAGACTGCCATATAAGTAAGTTTCAGAGTCGCATGCAGGGGAGTGTGAGCGAGCATGCAATGTAGTTCTGCTCCTTAATACGCTACGCGAATGTTTTGCCTGTGTTTTTTACTCAGGAACTGGCTGTACTACTTATCTGTTAATGTTGACGATGCTTGATAGTGCTTGATGGTATTGAAGGTTTTATGATTCTAGATTACGCAGGAAAAGGATGCCGCTTTCAGAACCAAAAAAAAATTTAGTTCCAAAGAGAACTGCATTAGCGTCACCGCGGGTTTGTTAACAAGATCATTTAAAGGTGGCTCAATGCACAATGAACGCATATTGGGCCTTTGAAATGAGTCGTGGCTAGTTGCCCCGAGGAAATTTTTCACAGCTGAAAACTGAAAAGGTTTCTAAAACTATTCTAGTATTAAGCACTCCCTTATATATCTTTGGTATTCAAATTCACCCGTGCCAATTCGCAAGATAGCGATTTCGAGTAGATAATTCGAGCACCAATTACTGGAATTAAGGACAGCCAACTCGACCAGCTTGATGGATAGGCTTGTTGCATGAGCTTTCGCTTAACTTGAAAGAAAACAATATTAGTGTAATAATGGTAACGCTGTGTGAGCCTCACTGTTTCAACCATTCAATATGTTTTCTTACTTAAGCTTCTGCACAACTTGTCACTCATATGCAGAAGCGTAGAACAATAAATGACACTTTCATTTGGCCATGAACTAAATACAAGGAGGGCCCAATCGGATCCGAGAATATCAAGCAAAACAAGGGAAAGGTAAACAATAAAGGCGGCGTCGAGCAATTGTCGCGAATCAGGGGCCAAATTCGCAAAGCTTTTTGTTCGTAAGCGACAATGTGTCCAGCGCTAGGATTAGCTGAAATATTCTGCTAAGAAGAATTCTAGCCTAAGACGTGTTCGTGAATGCGGGGTCAGTACCGTGACAAAAGGTTGGCCATGGACACGTTCTTGTGGCAACACTAGAACAAGACCAGTCAGCTGGAATAGCGCATATGCGTCAGCAAAGATCGGATTGGGAAAAAAAATCGGCCGACGAATACGCTTCTTGGTACTGTGATCTTTGATCGCAGCTGCTGCCTTATTTCAACAACAGGCAACCGCATGCAGAACCTGCAGTTCGGAACGGAGGCTGTTCTGCATTTCGGATTGGGCCGCACACACCGAGACCCTCTGTTATCGAGTCGGCGCTCACGGCAACGACACTGCCACTGCACCAGGTAAGGGGAGGTATGGTGCAAGAGTGGAGGCGGGAGAAGGACAGCCAGGCGCAAGCACTGCCAGAGGTGACAAATGCCACTGAGGAATGCACCCCGTAAATGGGGAAGCGAGAGATACGGCTGAGAGCCGTACAGCCACGCGACACGGAGACGGAGGAGTGGAGATCCGTCGAACACGCGCGAGGCAGCAAGGAGCACCCGCCGTCGGCACCGCGGCAGTGCCGCGACAGCGGGAGAAGGGACTGCGAGGGCGGAGTGGAGGGTAGCGGCGAGAATCACTGCAATGGCGCGGCCCAGGAGAAGCAGGCGAGAGCATAGGCAATAGACAATAGACACGTGATTCGGCTATGGAGGACAAGGGTAGAGCAAGGCTCGTTTCGTGCTTGAGAGATGGCGCCAGGAGCGCGCGCAGCTAGAGCAGCGCGCTGGCCCCGGCTACGGAGCTGGCTACGGCGAGCCAGCTCCGTAGCCATTTATTTTTGTCCATACTTTGTCTGTTGACTCTCTATCTTATGGACAATAGTCGACAAGGTTTCTATTTTTTTCTCTACTCCTGGTGTATTGAATGTCTATAGAAGAAAGTCGATAATATGTAATTCCGAGTTCCCATACCCCCCGCCCTCTGCGAACGCGATGATATGGCACTGGTTCATGCACGACGGCACCGCAACCCCGGCGCGGCGGGCAAACCGTGCAGACTGCTAGTCTGCGTTCGGTGCAGCTGCACCGAACGAGGATCGCGGCGGAGCAGGCACCGTCCGAGTCACCAAGGTCTTCCAGGCACCCGAAGGCCCTAAACCTGGCTGCTTCCCGGACGTACACTTCGCGAAGACCAGGTGTTGAAGGTCAGATGGTGAAATGGTGAAGATGTGGCAAAGGGGGTGAATAAGTGGCGAAAGCCCGCAGACCAGGTGGTAAATTCACCACCTCTGAGTTGTCGTGGTCTTGCATGTCTATAGATTAACAATAGACAAACATCGTTAATCTGGGCCCAACCCGTGTACGCTGTAACCAAGCACAGGTGCCGGTGGATAATACATAGCTGCATTTGATATAAGCCACTAAAGTTGTATACTGCTGAGATTGCTGTAGAGCCTATTTGTAGACTTTAGTATACACATAGTGTATACCTCCGCATTTGTTGACCACATATGATCTACGTAGTCGCTCTCGGCAATCCCAAGACAGTCTTCACAGTTGTCGCATCACTTTTGCGGCAGTAGAATAACGGAAGCAAAACGCCGATCCAATTGTTAAAATATATGTTATGAACGCCAGCTTCAGATACAAGTGGATTCGAAACAGGCTTCAAGCTAACAGCAAAGACACTCGTAATGTTTGTAGCTGACAACGCGCACTTTGTGAATGTGCCATGAACCGATGTCGCGCATGTGGTGTTCGCGTTGTGTGTCGTCCGATTCTCGGATACTTTTCACATTGTCTTCATATCGCGGCTGCGTCACTAACATGGGGCGACTTTTGTTGCCTAATATCCTGCACTATAAACTCATCAAAGTTTCTCATTCACTTAAAATAGGTGCCAAATTCTCTGAGCCCACCCAGTATTTCGCCGGCGGTATTCCTGCGCAGCCACGCATATGAGTACCTCAATGCTGTACTGATTGCTTTGACCTATCATCGGAACAGAAAATTAGCACTAACATACGTGCGGGCATCACATTTGGCGGTACGCTGGAAGATATGCTACAAATACGCTGTATTACTCATCGACGATGGCAATAATGCGTCTAAAACGTCTGAAAGGCCCCGTAACGGCTTTTACAAACAGCGCATTCATGTTAGCGTTCCAGTCTGATACGATAGCCCACAGCGTTTGTCATACAACCTGCCAGCACATATCCTTCGTCCACGAAAAAAATGCATAACGGAAAAGAAAAGCCACCCGTTCCGGCGCGCATGGCGCGCAGAGAGAGAGAAAGAGACAAAGAAAAAAAATGAAGCAGGAAAAGGCGCTCACACTCCTCCGAGCGCGCACGCCCTCCCGCGTGGAGCTCCTGCGCACGCTCGGAGCTCTTGCGCATGCGCGGCGGTGCGCCGTCTCAACGTGTGCGCCAGGCACGTAAACGGTTGTGCCGGTGTGCGGTGTCTCCCTGAACGTTGGTGTCTGTGTATGCGTGTCTTCTTTGTGGCATCACACGTCAACTACACTGAATGGTATGCTTTATCAAAGACGTTTTGCGTCAATACCTCATGATTATGTGAGCGCATTTCGTAGCGCGAACCGGCTGCATGTAGCGCAGGCGACTCGGGTATAGTGTCGGTTTGTCGTTGACATGGTTTGATAACGCGCTCTTGTTCTCGCTTCTACTATACGGAATGTTTTACGGCGAGCGATCGCTCGTGCTTGTTGATTTTATCATTATAGCTTAGGTGCGTAAAAAAGGAAGTACACCATGTTTTAACTTGATACTGAGCTACCACTAAGCGGATTGCGTGTGTTGGGCAGCCAGTGTGGTAGATCTCATTTAGTGGCGCTTGATCCGGCCGCGATGAATGCTGCACCGTATGTGTAGTGAAATTCTCGTGACACGCTTTACGTATATATCTCGAAATTGTGTTAGCATCAAGAATTTTCAAACAGACAGGCATAGTTGAATAACTGCTAGCGTACTCGGATGAAAGGCCGTGTTTGCGGGGCATGCATCAGCAGTGTGTGCGCTGCCGTTTTCGCATAGTTTAAAAGTAGCAGTATTTTTAAGGTTCCTGGCAACCAATCTAAATAATTTTGGGAAGTTACAGCAAGCAAAACACGAGACTTGAAGAAATATCTAGTAGAAATCTCTCGATTCACCCAATCTATTTATATGCAACCACAAACGCTTTTAGAGCATGAAACCTGCGATAAGCTCAGTCACTTGCAGCTTCGCAACTTAGCCGAAAAAATTAGAGAACAATAAATTAGTCGCTCCGGGAACACCTTTACACGTTTCAAACTGAAGGCATTGCGTTTGACGGTAGTTGGAAGATTTGTTTTTTGTCTCTTTTTTAAACAATTTAGCAGCAGAAGTTATCTTTCGAGCTATATGAAAAGCGTTAAGCGGCTTCCGATGCTTCGGCGTTCTGCAGTTTACGTGCTCTTAATCACAAGGCAGCTGCTGGCGCAGATTCGCATTGTGCTAATCGTGCATGGTATGAAGCCATTGTCGTGCGTAATAAGTGTTCCGGTTTTCATTACTGTTGCATGTAGTGCCGTCGTCTTGGACAGACTGCATACAATATGCGCTGTACAAAAGAAAAAAGAGCCAGATTATCAATTTGGTGGTCTTTTCTAAGTAGATAACGCACAGATTATTCAAATAATTCAGTGGGCATTGCATTTGTTCTACCCTTATCAACACACCTAAGAGATCGTAACATGTTTTAGTAGATAAGTAACCTGATCAGTACGCCGCCATTCATGTGCATTCTACTGAAAGTGTGGCAAATGTATTCAACTCGAAGTATGAGAAAAGAGACATTGCAGACTGTTCTAAGCGGAAATAAATTGCAAATCTTAACGTGATTTTTCAAAACTGCAGTCAGTATGCTGAGCATGTTCGTTCGGCACAAGCATATTGCATTAACACCTGAAAAATGTGCACAGTCCAGCCGGGTAACTTTGTTTCAACAAGTATTATTATAGGAATAGTTTGGGATTCTCGCATTTCTTTTATTTTTATAATTACACTGTGTGTCACATGAACCTGTCTTAAAACGAAACGTACCGTTGCTGGCACCGGCGACCATTACGGTTGTCTAACTGCTTATCATACTGTAGTATAACGAAACATCATAATGGTACTGATTAATATTGCCATGTAGTCTTTAGTCAGAGGTAAACAAAGTTAACTAGAGGCATAAGTGATGAGAGCAAATTATATTAAAAACTACTATTGAACCGTAAAAATAACTAATTGTATAGTTTTTCCTCACATTGTTGCATTTGCTTTACGTGTGTCTAATAACAATATTTGGGGTTTTACGTGCCAAAACCACTTTCTGATTATGAGGCACGCCGTAGTGGAGGACTCCGGAAATTTTGACCACCTGGGGTTCTTTAACGTGCACCTAAATCTAAGCACACGGGTGTATTCGCATTTCGCCCCCATAGAAATGCGGCTGCCGTGGCCGGGATTTGATCCCGCGGCCTCGTGCTCAGCAGCCCAACACCATAGCCACTGAGCAACCACGGCGGGTTACGTATGTCTCTGTGTCTTCCGTGCTGTACTCGTGTGGCCATCAATTACGAACTTACCGAAGCCCTTGTCAGCTTTATTAATCAAGGGATTCAAGTCAGTTGAATCTAATACTGCATGTCAAATGACTGACGTGTTATTCATTTTATCTAAATATTATTGACTGGCAGTACTTGGCAAGCATTAAACCACAATATTTTTTATTACACTTAAGCTGCAGGCGTCATAGATTGCCAGAAAATTTTCATGAAAACAGCCAGGGAAGGCTTGGAAAAAGATCGGGAAATTTTAATTGGCCACATAGGTATGCTGTCTTGTTATATGTCGTACAAAGTTTCCAGAGAATCTCTGAGTTAAATATATTTGTAAAACGTTTCACCTGATAAAAATTGAAGGAAATCGGTTCCATTTATTGAAAAATAAAAGAAAGTCAAGCTTACTGACAAGGCATTTCTTACTCAATATGTGTTTTTTTTGCGTTAACTAAACGTCCTGAACCTCGATAGCCTAGAAAAAATTTTCATCTTTCAAAGCACCTTAAATAATTTACTGTAATAGAATTCATTCGAACTATACTATCAGTTCTGTTTCCTAGGAGGTGCATATCTGTCGTGCCATGACACAAAGTGCTCGTGTGGTATTTCGGATGCTCATGTGGTATACCTAACTTGGAAACCTGTTAGCACGCCCAAGAGGCCTCATTACCTGTAACAAATTAAGTGACCATATCGATACAATCAGCCCATCTGCCTTCCGTTGAAGTTATGGCCAATCACCCATTCATTTAAAAGTATGAGAAAGACATTTAAATGTGTATTAGGCAAAATAAATTACAATCTTAGGCATGATACTGTGAATATTCCAGTCACGTCTTCTGAAAATATCCCTCTGCACGGGCATACTTAACTACCAGCCAAAAAAAAAAATGTACAGACAGCCCAACTGGGTAACGTTTCAGCAATAAATATAGAGACCGTTTGGGATAAGTACAATAATGCATCATATATGAACTTGTCATAAAAGGGAACATACTGTTGCTGGCACGAGCAGCAGTTGTGACTGTTTAATTGTTCAACATATCATGCAATAAAACATTGTATAAAGGTGCTGATTTGTATTGACAAGCAGCCATTAGTCATAGTTAAACCGCATTAAGCATTGACTTAGATTGTTTGAGCAAATATATTAAGCTGCTTATTGAACACACAAAGAATATACACTTGTTATTTTTGCCTCATATTGCTGCATCTACTTATTTGCAGCATACACCTGCAGCACCTTTGGGACTAATGACACAAAGGTCAAGGCCAGCCTGGCGACCATGCTTGCCAAGGAGTAGTGTAAATATTTAATCTGTTCCCATAATAGCATACGACATGAATTTAAGGAATTCATCTATTATATCGAGCAATAAAAACGGTGAATGCATTGCTGATGCATTTGTTTTATTGCTCGCACTGCATGATTCAGCACTATATAAATTCTTTCTGTTTATGCAACATATATGAAAGTACAGCTGGTTCAGAAGCATTATTAATCTACTAACGGTAATGCATAAGTGCAGATGAAAAGGAACAGGTGCACATGCATAAATACATTCAAAACTTTTTGCTGCCGCATGTAAACAAAAATGTAAACTAACTTGTAGATAGCCGCTATGGAGTTATGGCCTTATACACTCTTTGTAGACTTGTCTATAAGATGTCTGTGTATATAGAGTGCCTATAGATTAAAAAAATTCATATTTGTTAACAAATGTCTGCAGAATGTCATAGAAAAAAAGTGTATCGGACTATGAAGTTCTGTTTTTGTAGACTGAAGTCTATAGAATGTCTATAGACTATCTATATACATTTGTATATAGACATTCCATAGACTTCACTCTACAAAAGTAGAACTGCATATATAGTTCTACTTTTGTAGACTGAAGTGTATAAAATGTCTACGGACAAATCTCATCTGTAGACATTCTATAGACTTCAGTCTACAAAAGTAGAACTGTAAGCCTATACACTTGTCCATAGACAGTCTATAGACAGTGTATAGACTCAGACTTCTTATAGACTAGTCTATAAAAAGTGTATGGCCATAAGTCTCTAGACTGTCCATAGGCAGTGTATAGACAGCCTATAGACTCAGACTTTTTATAGACTAGTCTATAAAAAGTGTATGGCCATAAGTCTATAGACCGTCTATAGACAGTCTATAGACTCAGACTTCTTATAGACTAGTCTATAAAAAGTGTATGGCCATAAGTCTATAGAGAGTCTATAGACAATCTATAGACTCAGACTGTTTATAGACTAGTCTATAAAAAGTATGGCCATAAGTCTATAGACTGTCTATAGACTGTGCATAGACAGTCTATAGACTCAGACATTTTATAGACTAGTCTATAAAAAGTGTATGGCCATAAGTCTATAGACTGTCTATAGATTAGTCTAAAGAAATGTCTATAGACAGTCTATAGACTCAGACTTTTTATAGACTAGTCTATAAAAAGTGTATGGCCATTAGTCTATAGACTGTCTATAGACTAGTCTAAAGAAATGTCTATAGACAGTCTATAGACTTCATAGACAAATGTCTATAGACTGTCTATGGACTTTCTATAAAAATTTTTGTAAGGGGTGGGTTACAGCTGAGGAAGTTGAAAGCACAGGCTAGATAAGTCTTACTGTGAGATCATCTTCTTGGAGCACGTGTGAATATCTGGCTTTGATAAGGGACTTCCCTGCTTATATTTCTCAGCAGATGACGGATCACTCAACATCAGAAAATATTTAGGTTCAACCAACTATGCTCTCAAGTGGTGTCTCTGTCAGCACCCATTTCGATTTCTTGATCAAAGAAGGCATTAATAGACATAAGCATAATAGCTGCTGTTCTGGGTTTCTTGCGCATGAAGCGAGCGTCCTTATCAAAGCATGATCTCGCTAACTGGATGGTTACCCGACGTGGGGCCGTGTACAAGCACGTCCCTAACGGGTGTCTGCTAAGTGCGTAACAGTGGAGCTTTTTGGCAGTTGAGTTGTGTTTTTTTTAGTGAACTTGGTCAAAATTCGTTATAGGCAGCAGGAATTAGCAGCATCAATTTGTTTTCATGCCTGAAATCTGTTATGAACTACTCGGACAACGGGCTGGAAGGCTTGTAGTATGATCAATTGTATAAGCTGTATAAATGAGCCATCAATAACACTGCATGCCTCAGAATATGAATTATTGAGCACCCGTCTCTGTTGTGCATGCGGCATCCTGTTATATTGTTGAATTTTGTTTGTGTGTGACTAGACGGATATATATATATATATATATATATATATATATATATATATATATATATATATATATATATATATATAAATCTCCTATTATTATTCAGTTGTAAGTAGCGCGTGTGTACGTCTCCCCTTCTGTTGAACGTCTTTTACACTCTCAGACAAAGGTACACCTTTTGGGGTGTATATCTGCCACACAATAATAATCATCATCTGCCTTGCTTGCATTTCCTTTCGTGAAACGCCGCGCCCGCTACTTTCCTGTCGGGAATGCTGTGTAATGCTGATAACGCGCATGCCGTTCGTTACTGGGAAGTACCGGGCTCGCAGCGTTAAAGAAAAGAAATGCGGACAAGGCAGACGACATTTATTGTTGTGTGGCAAGATACAACCCAAAGGACGTAATTTTGTTTTAGAGTGTATTGCACTAATACCCCTCCTCAGCTTTGCAATATCATAACTTGTCAAAGTCTCTCATGCATAAAGTTATTTAGTGTTATTTTAACAAATGCTTACTGTTTAAGCGCGTAAGTGCTTATCTGGCTGCCTTCCATGCACTTTATTAATGTTTCTACGTAACGTGTATTCTGGCTGCCACTGCTGTACTTGGCGGCGCCCCACTCTCAGGCCATCTGGCAGGTTATTTCGTATGCTACAGCCTTTTCGCACCTTTGGCTCTTTGTCGGTGGTAAGAGCGACCTTCCGTCCGCGTTATCAATGGGATCAGCCGCTCATGAAAGGTAGATGATAAGGCTGGCATAGAATCGAGTGGAAGTCGTCACTACTACAGAGCGGCCTTTCTCCTAGCCTTATGTAGGAACAGGGCCACTGTGCGCACTAGATACAAAATCTGAAGGCGCGTTGTTTCTGTCGGCGCCATGCCGCCCAAGCGCAAACACCTCGCATCACGAAATGTGACTGACAGAGAAGCAAGGTCTTTGTCCACACGACACACGTGAGGCCAGAAGAACGAGCTTTCAGAAACTACAGGAATCGTAAAACGTTTGATGATGACGATGATGTGCGGTGTTTAATGGCACAAGGGCCAGCTATGGCCAAAGTGCGCCATGACATATGGCAATGAATTTTCTATTTTGTATGAAATGAATAAACGAACGACAAATGGTAGATGTACGGTGGCTGTATAAGGGCCTAAAACATTTCGTTGTACATTGCGTAAATTATATGAGTATTAAAATCATGACAATGGTTAATGGTGTGTGCTGTGAGCATAAAAGTTCCATTAGGAAGAGATGATATAAGAAAAAATATACAATAGCAATAGTGTCTCAAGAGGTTCCTTGAGGTCAATGACTGAGCGGCACCTGCTGTGAAAACGCTTTGCACTGCAGGTGCAGCTTGCGAGGTGAGGCTGTGCTACACCTAACCAGGTCAAATTATATGTATGGTGTCTACGTGTGCTAGAAACTTTAGCACTGTTTCTAAATAAAAAGGCAGCTCGTGGCTCAGAAATAATGCTTAGTGAAGGTGAATTTGCTCACGATATGCGGAATAAAAATACTCTTTACGCTGGGCTTTTATTTCAGGGCCCTGGACAAGAATATTGAAGACAGTAAAAACGTCGCCGCCTCTATCACACGTCGGACCATCACTTCCAGTAAGGAGGTAGGCGTGTGTTCTATAAGTTTGTCCTATCCTTTACTTGCAAAGAAACACTTCTTTGTGTCTTGTTGTTTTTTCGGATATCGATTGCCCTATTCTTGGTTTGCTTACATGGAACTTGTTTGAAATTTTAGCATCCCACTGCCTCTGACAACATTTCCTCAACTAATGGTCCAGGAAAGGCTTTAGGTCAGTGGGAGGGGAGGGAGAAGGGTGATTAGCTATGTTTGTGCCTGTATATTCAAAAACTAGTGTCGTGGCCGTTTCTTCTGCAGCTACATTCCCTTTTTTGCCTCTATGGCCAGGTATCCAGCATACTATCCGTAGTCATGTCCAGCTCGAAAGTCCAAGAACAATTGATGAACTTCTGAAGTTTCTACATACTTCAGTGCCAATAATTACATTGCGAAGACAGCCAGGCGGCAGTACAAAGCAACTTGATTTTCGTAAGCTGAGTGAGCATCTATAGTCGTTGCCGTCATCTGAATGCGAAGATAGCTTCATAAAAAAATCCATGGGAAGCATCAATCGTGACTGTGAGAACCAATTACCGCAGTTCACGGCAACCTACTTCCACATAATCTGACTACCGTGGATCACAAGCCCCTGAAAAGGTGCTCCAGTGAGACAGTGTATTTGGTGTCATCAAGCTTATTGTATGCTCCCATTAACGTAGATTGCATTGAAGTAAAGGCTCTCGTTGACAGTGGAGCTTCGGTATAAATTATCAACAAGACTCGAGCGGATGCTGGTCGTCTGCATGCTAGTCGAACATTGCGTGTCAAAGCCTACGATGGGTCAGTGACCATGCATAGTGAGTGGGTGACCCTGACTATTGAATTTCAAGGACATGCTATTACCGGTGATGTATTGGCAATTTCCAATGTCACCTATGATTATCTTTTGTCCCGCCCAGACATGAAAAAAACTTAAGATGAACCTCTATTGTGGCGACACAGTAAAGGCCAAAAACAGGATAAGAACAGAAGATCCTGGTGAAGAACCTAGTGGTATCAAGGCTAATTTTTCACCAGGAAGACATCAAGACAAAGTACCCAGAGCTTACATGCATGGGGAACTACCCTCCAGGAATGAAATCACATGTCGTTCCTTTCGAGCTCGCAAACAGTGGTTCATAGAACCCCCTATAAGATTTCCAGAGATAAAAAGGTGTGGCGGAAAAAGGAGTTCCAAGAAATGTTGGGCGCAGGTATCATCCGGCTTTCTGTATCCCTATTTGCTTCTATAACTATTGCACCAAAAGAAGACGGGACATTCTGCCTCTGCACAGACTACCGGGTTCTCAATTGTCAAACTGAATTGATACCTTATCCAATGCCGAGAATCGACGACATCATTGACGAAACTGGTAGTTGCCATTGTTTTTTGCAAATAGTTCTCTGCAAGGGCTTTTGGCAGATTCCACCAAGTGAATAAATGAAAAAGTACACCGCGTTCATACCCCATTTGACTTGTTTGAGTACAACCGCCTACCATTTAGTTGGAAAAGCTCCCCTGCGCGGTTTCAGAAGATTGTGACCGACATTCTGAAACCTTACCTGGGCACATTTTGCAATTTGTACATAGATGACATCATCATCTGCTCAAAGAAAAAGGAAGAACACCGTAGTCATCTTTCAAAAGTTCTTCACGCTCTCAGTTCTGCCCAACTCAAAGACAACTTCTAAAAAAGTGCGCTCTTTCAAGACACCGTAGTGTTTCTTGGCGGGGTGTTTGATGGATACACTAAAAGCACTAAGCAAGAATCGGTAGAGAAAATCTCCAAGCTGGTAAAGCGTTGTGACGTGCACTCCCTGCGCGTTTTTCTTGGTCTAGCAGGACACTTCTGGGCATTTATCAAAGACTATGCACTGAGAACAAGGTGCCTCACACGTTTAACTCAGAAAGATGTCTATTTAATGGGACGAGAAGTGCGAAGCTGTCTATTGTGAGCTTGCAATACTAATATCGTCGTACGCCATTTTGCAAATACCAGATTTTTCTCTGCCTTTTGGGCTGAACACGGACGCATCACATTATGCTACCGGTGCAGTTCTATACCAGAAACCCTCAAAACAAGCTGATCAAACCAAACACTACGTTGTGGGGTACTGCAGCTACATATGACATCACTGTATAGCTGCCGCAATGCAGAAGCGCCTAAATGGCAGTTCATTTAAGGGGATGCCGCAGCTGGTTGTCTTTTTGCAATCGGAGCCGCATTCTGGCAGCAAATGAGTACAGAAATCAGTAAGACTAAGGTGAAATTGTGTCAGCACCTTAGTTTTTCTACCGTTTATTAAGGTCAGATGCCACCCCTTTGATGGCGAAGCTGTCATTGCAATAAAGTGTGGTGCAGAATGACATCTCTAAGTCTATACCAAGAATCGCTGTTATGATCACTGAAAGTACCGTAATACGAGGAGGCGGTGTTGGGTATAGTGAGGCTGATGGAGGGGAAAGGTTATAAGCATTTCGGATTTAAGAGCATCTTGGGAAAGGAAAGATGTTATCGTAAGTGGGCTTCGCACGGCCAGGGACTTATCTACACTGCGACGTTTAAATAGATCCAATAATTTTGAAGTGAAACTTTCGAGACACTAACTCTATTTCAGCAAAAATGCGTTTAGGAATTGAGAAACTTATAGATGTTTCGGGTGGCTGTAAGAAATTATCAAAGTCATCTCATTAGGGTGACCCGCCACCGCTTAGTCGCATTGGTGTTGCGCTTCTCAGCTTGAGGTTGCAGTTTGTATCCCGGGCGCCGCACATTCATTTTCAGGGGGCAAAAAAAAAAGATTGTTTTTAAATATTTATTAAAAAAATTCCTGATCGTGGAAATGAATACGGAGTGGCCGTATAGTGCGCCTCAAGATTAGATTGTTGTCTTAGCACGCTAGATGCTTGGTGTCTGTAAGCTGCTGGGGAGAGAGAGAGAGAGAGAGAAAGAATAAACTTTATTGACTCATAATGAAACGGAGCGCGTTAAGCGCCCGATGGGATGGCTCCCTCTTCACGGGTTCGATATGCTTCCACGACCGCCTGGCCCCTAGTGGCAGCTGGTCTTGCAGGACGGGGCTGGATAGCATGATCTCCCATCACTCGTAAAGGGTGAGGATTGTAAGGGGATTAGTTATGGGTATAGGTGGGGGTTGTCTTTGGAGAAACTGCACTCTCCTATGACGTGCCGGAGGGTGCCTAGTGCATTGCAGTGAGGACATGCGTCCTCGTATCTTTCCGGGTATATTTTGTTCTGGAGGAAGGCGTGGGGAAATGATCCTACCTGGATTTGCCTGCATATTGTTTGTTAAGCTGTGGTCAAGGAGCGGTGTGGGTGTGGGAATGTCTTCCTACCGTCCCTGTAATACTTGACTATATCTATGTAACTGGTGATGGGTTGCCATCCCCTTGCCTCCTCCTCGGGGGCCCGGGAGTTGAGCGCGCGGGCCTGTTGATGAGCATATTCGTTGCCCTCAGCTGAGGAGTGGGCCGGGACCCAAACTAATTCGATTGGTTGTTTAGAAGGCGTGGCTTTTCCAAGGAGGTTTAGTGCCGCAAGGGACACCCAGCCAGATCTGTAGTTCTTGCACGCAGCTTGTGAGTCCGTGACGATCTTGGTGACGTTAGGTTGCAGGAGTGCGAGGACTATCGCCGCTTATTCTGCCTACTCCGAAGGCGGAGTGTTGATTGATGCGCAGGTGACCAGCTTGTCTACGACTGTTGCGCTCCTTGAACGTATGGGCATATAGAGAGGCGTCTGTGTATAGGACAGTGTCGCCGTCTTCCAGGGTTCCGGAGATGGTACTTTCCCGGGCGTCGCGTCGTCCGGCGTGCCTTGTGGGGTTCTAGTTGCGCGGTAGTGGTTTGAATTCCAGCTTTTGAGTCCTTTTTTCGGGTAATTGGCCATGGCTGGTATGGTGTGACTCTTGCCATCCGATCTTGCGGAGGATGCTTCTGCCCGCCTTGGTCTGGCTAAGGCGTGCCCTTTGATTGGGTAGGTGGGCTTCTACGACCTCGGCTACTGTGTTGTGGACTGCCATTTGAGGTAATTTTGTCGTGGATCAATTTATGGGAATACCCATGGTCTGCTTCGTGGCTTTCCTGATTATTGCGTCAAGTTGTAAGACGTCCTTCTTGAGGAGTTGCACGTACGGCGCTGTGTAGACGATTCGTGAGATAACTGGTGGATGTGTGAAGATGGTACTTCATTCAGATTAGACTAATAAAACGAATCAACCTACTGGATGTACCCAACCAAATACCTTGACATGGGCACTTGTACGCATCTGTGTGTTATCCTTCTTTTCATGTGTGGCAGTACCAAAACCAGCTAGTTGCTCCTAGATACGTTAAAAAATAAAGGAATAATAATATAAATATGAAATAATAATAATAATAATAATAATAATAATAATAATAATAATAATAATAATAATAATAATAATAATAATAATAATTAGTAGTAGTAGTAGTAGTAGTAGTAGCAGCAGTACTGGCATTAGTAGTAGTAATGCGTTTATTGTTAACACGTAATTTCTTACATAAGAAAATCTCATCTGCCCTGCGATATTTTGAAAACTTTCGGGCCGACAGGCATAATGTTGGTGTCTCCGCGGGAACCACGGGGGCGCCATAGCCCGCTACGAAAAGGGGATCCATCTCTCGTCGGAGGTCGGCAGCGTTTTGCGAACGCTTTACGCCTTCGCTCTTGAGTCGGGCATCCGCCGCAATGTGTAGTGCGGAGCACCTCTCGACGGCTGGCCCACTTCCTCGCTTCCCAGACCTCCTATTGTTAACACGTAATTTCTTACATAAGAAAATCTCATCTGCCCTGCGATATTTTGAATACTTTCGGGCCGAGAGGCATAATGTTGGTGTCTCCGCGGGAACCACGGGGGCGCCGTAGCCCGCTAAGAAAGGGGGATCCATCTATCGGCGGAGGTCGGCAGCGTTTTGCGAACGCTTTACGCCTTCGCGCTTGAGTCGGGCATCCGCCGCAATGTGTTGTGCGGAGCACTTCTCGACGGCTGGCCCGCTTCCTCGCTTCCCAGACCTCCTAGCCGTCGGCCCTTCACGCCAATAGCTATCCTTCGTGAGCACAGCTTGATCACCGTCAGGCAGACGAAGACGTTAATTCATGAATGGCTTCCCTGATGTTACCAACATAAGAGTTAGCCTCAGGAGTAATAAAAAAGAACGGCTCATAAATATTAAAAACTACATTGCTCTTTACATGCGGTCGGAAGTGTGAATCTCGTTACGTAAAAACGACCGTCACTTAAGAAACATTGCAGGATGTGAAAGATGCTAATCCATTATTCACGAAGGAGTTCAACAGAACGTGAGTAACGGGAAATCGCCGGATGGAGCCTGTCCTTAAAACGATGATAAAGTAGTCGTGCCGTGGTGTACTTCCGTGGATGCTTCGAATGATTCACAGTCACGCTATTAATGGTGTCACGCGTTGTCAAAGCAGTGTAGCTACAAAAAGGAAGAATGAGGAGGATCGTACAAGGCTTGGCCTCTGGCTGCACCAAATAGCTTGTAGAAATCAGCTGCAGCAGCTGTATCAAATAGTATCGCTGGTTTGTGTCTAAAATTCCTCACTTCTCACCCTGTTAATAATTTCATTCCGTCCGTAAAAATACTGTTAGTGCAAAGAAATCGAATTTTCACGAATTTTATGGTCTCTATTTCAATAGCTTCATTTTTCCGTAGCCCAACTACTCGCCAAATAACCCAATATCTATATAACGCGCCCAGTAGAGCTGAATGTCTGCAGCGCAGATTATAGAGGATGTTGTTCACGTATGATCGTAAGACGCTGGTCATGACCATGATCGTAAGGACGTTTGTTAATAAACTCGCGTTGCGTTAATACACGCAACACGCCTTGCGCCTTGCTGCTAGTATGTGCGGCAAGAAACAATGCAATTCAATCACGTAGTGGTCATCACCTATACACACAAAAAAATCGTAGAATTAGATAAAAACATCCTCGAAAGTAGCCATAGAGGCACGCTTTGAGAATATTTGCATAGTAGCTGTCAAAGGCCAAACTGAACTGTGGGTTTCATACACACACTGTTGTACTGACTAATCACATGTGCGAGAGGAGTGATTTAGAACAGCTGTGCAAGTTACGTTTGTACCTTGCTCATCTCACAATGTCGCTAGCACATTTTCGTCTGCTTCCCCGCCTTTCCAAACGGGAGCAAGCACACACATATACACGCCCACGCACACACGCACGCGAAGCTTTCGAAGCCGGGAAACAATGACGGCGCACTTGGTACTGTAATTTCGCGCACGTAGGATGACTACGTTTCCCGGTAAGTTGTGTTACTGCGCATGAGAAAAACTGCTGTTATAACTATGCATGCGTAGAACTTGGTGTCTGAGTAGATGCCCGCCCTCCGCCGGAACCCCATGTCCTACGATGATAAATGCTAATGCGCTTCTTAATATGATGTGCATATAAACTTATGCCAGGAAATACTCCGCACAAGCCAGTTGCATAATTACTTAGGCATTACTTAGAACTCACTACTTGCTTCACGCACTTGTAAGCTTTCGCACTTTGTCATTTATAGCATTGCCTTCAATTAGGGTCGTCGTGACTGTCACCACTTTCTATGCGGAGTCACCCACATCAATTAAAGATTGGACGCCACTGCTCGAGTTTTTTAAAATATATATGTAATAGCGTTCTTTTACTGCTGCCACGAAAGCCGTCTTACGCGGCGAAATCACGGAGCCCTTTTTTTGGTCCTCCAGAAGTGTATGCTCGAGATGTGAAGACGTGCAATATGGAGGTCGTGGCAACGCTGTGTGCTCCTTTACTTTGCCAGATATAATGATGCGAAACCGGCCGTGGCTATCTCGTCGGTGTCGTCACAACCACGGAGAGTGCATGCTACACGCACCATTACGCGGCATGCTCACTCGGGCGGCTGCGTGCCGTAAAAGCGCCACGTGGCTCGAACCTGCGGTGAGAAGAAAGAGATTGCACGAGATGGGAGCGGGACTGATGCGCCGCAAACGCAAAGACTCGAGTTCACGGTGGAAAAAAGATTCATGATGACGGGTACGGGCGATTGCGAAATTGCTTGAGGAATGAATGAAAAGATGCGTCTCAGGATTGCGCTTTCGCACGAGGGCACGAAATGTGCACGACTCCCTCGTTTTCTTTTTCCAACTTTTTTTTTTCTTTGAGCAGCAGTGCGTATTCAAGACCCTGGAGGGATTTCATGACGAAAGTCGGGCTTCAAGTCTGCAACGAATAAAAAAGAAGAAAAATATAAAAACAGGAAGAAAAATACTGACAGAAAGGAAACATTGCCATGAGGTGAATACACCAGAACATCAAGTGCAACTGCGCGTTTTCCAATAGCTTGGGTTTTCGAGGAAAAAATCCAGTTTATTTTCGCTTCCATAATTTTGCTTTTGGGTTTATCTGTATATGCTTTCCGAAGATTTATACAGTATTTCAGAGGGTCATGATAACTAAGGAATTTGCGTTTTGATCACCCAATAGAGAAAATGCTAGTTTACCTGACTAAAGACACAAAGCAGCTTTGTTACGAACTGTTCGCTAATCTCTGATTTATTCTTACATATTGCTGTTTGCTGCGTTTTCTGTCGCACTACAACTGAACTTTAAGCTTCGTTGGCTGACTTAAGATGTTTTAGTCAAGAATGTAACAAAGTTCATGTGTGCTGTTTACTGTATGCGTTTATCTACACAAGAAATCTCAAATTAAGCACTATTTCGAGAAAATACTCTGCTGTGTGGTGCCCATAGAAGCCTATACTTCCAGTAGTACTAACTAACACCAACAATAAAAATGAGTAGCTCATTTTTATCCAGGAAATTTAACAGGTTCATTCTTTGTGGTGTCGACTTCAATGCAGTTAATTACTTTTGGAACTTTACTTCCGGTAAGGAAGGATTTATGTATGTTTAGCGTACAAGACTAGAGACAGTCACACCATGAAATGCAAGGCTCACGCGTACCGTGCTGCCTCCATGATACGGACACCCTAACTTTCCCGAATGGCATAATTTCTTGCACTAAATTACCATATCGTGTGTTATAAGTGCCGCACCTAACTTCGAAAAATTACGCTGTGACAGATATTAAACGATGTCGCTTAATCCGTTTATGTCCTCGGCCATGCGAGTTACGCAGTCTTAAAAACAAATGACTACCTTTGAATATTTGCTGGCACAAGAAAGCACAATCACATGGACTCCACACAGAAGAATTGTTCTATCGTGTGTTCATCTTTACTAACGAAGTTCCTACTCCTGCTGCCACGGTGAACGCCAACGTTATGTAGCGTGTTTAACCATCAAGTAGAGCGTGAAAAGTATTTTATGCTTTTATGCCACATTTAACGTTTATTACAGGGTACTGCCTACAGGCAACATTATAAAAAAAAAGATTCTTGATGAGTTTCTGTATTGAGTACGATCCTGCTGGCTTGCGTTTTCACCAAAACTGAATGACAGGCCGCAACTGTCATTTTCTTGTTCAGAACAGGAGCAGGAGCAGAAGTTCAGCACGCGACTCGCTTTATTTCGAACGCACCCACAAGTATAGCCAATCCTCCTGGTGGGCACGAGCCATGTCTTGAGGCAACAACAACAAGCGCGGTTAGATGAGACGGATTAATGCAAGGTCTCTTGCTGAAATGGTGTCGTCCGCGCGATGTAAAGCAGATGAAACGTACACCCTTTGTTCACATATGACAAGATCTGTTAGGACAAGGTGACTTGATGTGAAGCCCACTTCCAGCCTTTGCCTGGTATTTTCCTCTAATTGCTGAAAACGTTTCTCCACAATATTTTAATGTGTTAGCATCAGGAAGCGGTGGCGGGATATATATATGGCCGCAACTGTCATTTTTGTATTCAGAACAGGAGCAGGAGCAGAAGTTCGGCACGCGACTCGCTTTATTTCGAACGCCCCCACCAGTATAGCCAAGCCTATATATATATATATATATATATATATATATATATATATATATATATATATATATATATATATATATATATATATATATATATATATATATAGATATATATATATATATATATATATATATGTGTGTGTGTGTGAGTGTGTGTGTGTGTGTGTGTGTGTGTGTGTGTGTGTGTGTCGAGTGAGCTTCTGAACGAACACCTCGCAATGTGGTGAGCGTGGCTTAAATCACGAATACGGAACCTCATAGAGGTAGGACGTAATGCTAATTCATTTATCTCGCATTTACCACAAAATCAACACTGATTTATTTTCTTTCATTATGCTTATTCTCAATGCGTTTCGCGCATATATACAGAAAATAAAAATTTTTTTTCTTATAGTCATATGTGCCATCATTAAAGGACTAATGTGAATAGTTAGGGTCATCAGACCAGTCATATATATAGTATAATGTACACCTTCAAAATAGAATTATAGTTTACGGGGCGTTAGTTTAAGCCCATCACGTCAGGGGATATATACAACGCTGTTGTCTTGGTGCAAAGATAGACCTATTAAAAATTCTGGGTAAGGCTTGATATGCGCTTTATTATGAGTAACATTTCATTGCGATAGCAATTATATGTAGACACTCCAGGCGCATTTCTTCCGTCACCGTGAGGTTCCGTATGAGCGAAAGCGCTTGAGGGTGGGCCGGTGAACGCGGTGCAATCTCGCGTGCGCGAGCGAGAAACGCGGCCCGGATGCGTGCCCTCCCCTGTGGTGCGCGAGACAACGGAGGGATTTATAGTAAGGCTTGTTACGGCGCAACACAAGACAAGGACAAAAGAAGGTATCAAAACGACGACACGGCGCTGACTCTCAACTGACTTTTTATTGAACATATGTCTAACCTATATATAGGTTCCAGTTCATAACCTTGACATGCACGAGACACAGAGATGCATCGAGGCAGCTGTGACAAGCTAACGCATAATCAGAATTGACAACGGTAACGTAGTTTCTTGTCATGAAGGGTGATAGAGGGTTCGTTTATACACGCTTTCTCCCTAATCCATGAGGCGAGAGAGGAAGGGCTTCTCCGGCAGCTGCTACGGTGCCTCGATGTCCTCCTCGCCCGCCGCTCCATACAGAGTGGAGACAACCGCGGCGTCTACTACGACGTTGCCACGCGAATCGCGGACGCCGTAGCGGACGCCTTTGGCGGACGCCGTAGGGAGGTGTCGCCGGCGCTCGTGTGTCTTTAAAGCGGTCTGCGACGTGGCTAAAGTGGACGCCCGCTCGGGCCTCATGTTCAAAGCGATCTGCAGTGTTTGGAGAGTGTACGTAATGTCGGTAGCTTCGTATGTCCTGCGCTTCCGATGTTTCGTACGCCTTGAAGCGACAGATGCATGGAGGTCAATTGGCTCGCGACTGCTGCCGTGATTCCTAACTACAGCGTTTTCACCGACAGTTTCCGCTATCATCGAGCGATGTGTGTTCATGTTTACCTGCGCGCGCATGACAGCGTGCTGGTTAATTTAGTTAAAACACGTTGACAGGCTAGTTGGTTTGAATCCATGATAGAATGTGTAAATGCGACTGAACAAGGACGTAGACAAGACGTAGACGAAGCACACACACAAAGACAGCGCTGCCTCCATGTGTCTCTTTCTACGTTCTCGTTGAGTCACGCTTACATATGCCATCATTGATAATTTAGTTAGTAAGCGAATGTTTACAAGTTTATACGGCCGATAGAACTACTATCCTTACTTCGTACAGCTATCTACTAATTTTCTATCGCAATCGCTGCTTTGCCTTTCCGGCGCAACTGCGAATTTTCGTTTCATCCTTAATCACTTGGAATCTTTTTTGTATGATCGTTGTCGACGCAAATGCAAAACCTGAGCGCTGATATGTCTAGTCTATAGTTATTGTATGCTTCACTGTACGCATTACTGCTTTGAACTTGGCGGGTAGAGGGTCATACCTCCCAGTCGGTCTATAAGCCACCTGCCATGTTATTTCCACACAGCGAATCAAAAACAGTAAAATAGCGCCACTGGCTCCCATCTTTTCACTGATAAAACTAAGCCATGTTGCCGATGCTCCACACCAGCTTGTAATCAGGCAAAACGGCGACACGCCGTAACATGTGCCTTGTAAATGACTCCTTTGTATTTAAACTTCATATATTAATAAGGACGTAATGCATAAAACCCAAGGCGATAAGAAATACTTCGGAGCCCTCCACTACAGTGATTCCGATAGCCCAGTTTTGGTTTGCGATGTTCTCATGAGTAAATCAATGCGTAATAGCAGTTCCTGCGGTCTTTTACAAAGTCCACATGTCCCCTCCTTTGCAAGCTAAGGAAATGTCACGTCAAAAGTCAAAGAGTGCCGGACGAAGAAAGCGATACCTGCGCTTATTGTGATACTAGCCAACTTTCCCGAATTTTCCATAATCCTGATCCGCCCAAAAATCGAATATGCTTCTGCCATATGGGATCCCGATCAAGCATACATAATCAACAACATTGAATCTTTGCAAAACCGTGCTGTTCGCTTCATCTTTTCCGATTATTCACGCTTCACCAGCGTCACATCGTTAAAACAACGTGCCGAGTTGGAATCACTATCACGTCGACGCCAGTTTGCTCGCCTAACCTTATTTCATAAGCTTTATCACCATTCCACGCTTCACGAAGACTTCTTTTCACCACCCCCTGCAGTTTTCCCGCGCCGTGACCACGCTAACAAAGTAAAACGCATAATGTGCCGCTCGTCGCTCTACGCAAAATCTTTTATTCCTCGCACAATAATAGAATGGAATAACCTACCATCACACATAGCTACTGAAGTTAGCCTACCATCTTTCCAAACTTTGTTGCAAGAAAACGGTTAGTGGTAGCAGATTAGATATTACTTATGCCTATATGCACATATTAACATATGTAAAATGTTCTTGTGTTTTCATGACTAAGTGCATTTACCCCTTGTTCATATCTATATATTTTATGTTCCTTGTGTGTATGTTTATTTTATGTAGTTTTATTTCTTGCGTATATTTCATGTTTGTACCCCCCCCCCCCCTATGTAATACCCTCATGTGAGGGCCCTTAGGGGTAATGTAAATAAATAAATAAATAAATAAAATGTTTGCGAATTTACCCTCCTTCTAGAATTTTTCGAAAACAACGTCAATTTTTACGAAAAACAAGTTCGGCTCGCGGAAAAAGTGTCAAATGGTGGGTCAGCGCAGGATAGTAAAAAAAAAAGTGCCTGCGATAAAAAATATTTTTATTGCGTATGCACCGCTCTCTTGACCAAAGTTTCGCTCTCGTACTGTACGGACCACTCTTATCCTTTGGGACTACGCATGAGTTGCGAGAAAGAAATTTGAGAACTTCTGCTTGTCAAAATCTGCTTTCGCCAAAGTGCTACAAAGGATGACGCGCTTTTCTGTTGGTCTGCCTCACTACGCCAGGACCGCCGCTTAAACTTCCATCCAAACGGGATCACAGTGGCTGACACAGAGTCCGTAATGGCGAAGCGGCATTCTTTCTTTTTTTTTTTTTGCAGGCAGTGGTTAGTCCGTGTCACTGGGGCGCACGTATAAAAAATTTGCCGCTTCGCGGGGCGCCTTCGGCGCTCTAGCCATTTCGCCAGCGTCAATACAGCCAATCCGAGGGATCGTGGCTACGAGAGCCGATTTTTAAAGTATGCGCCCCCAGGGCCCACTCTGCTTACATTTCGCCCGGACATGAACGTGAAGTTCAGTACAGTTTGCAAGCAGATATTTTCAAATAAATTAAAAAGTAGATCATGGGGTTCGACGTACAAAAAAAAAAGCCCGATCTGATTATTAAGCACGCCGGCTTAATTTTTACCACCTGGAGTTCTTTAACATGCACCTAAATCTAAGTAAACTGGTTTTTTCGCATTTCGCCTCCATCGGAAGGCAGCCTCCGTCGCCGGGATTCGATCCCGCGACCTCGTTCTTAGCAGCGCAACACCATAGCCACTAAGAAAGCACGGCGGGTGGGTATAAATTGAATTAGCAGTAACAATCCCTCCCACCCCCTACATCATCCCCTTTCACGGTGCCATGTCTGCACGATTTGACGAAATATAAAGGTGACAGGTGGCAGGTATGTTATTGCAGGTCAAGTATATATATATATATATATATATATATATATATATATATATATATATATATATATATATATATATATATATCGAGAGAGAGAGAAAATGCTGAGCTTTTCAGGGCCGCAGTTATGCAGGCATGCTGGCGGAATCGCTGGATGGGGAAAGCCGAAGGAAACAAGGAGCATCAGAGGAGTAGTGGCCACGGCCCAAGAGTTCAGCAGAAGGCACGAGATCTCAAACAGCGACACAGTGTCTTCTGTTTCCGGCGGCTGCGGCTGCAATTCCCAGAGGACGAATTGCAAAATTGCTCGTGTATTTTGATTTAGATGCACTTTATGAAGCCCAGGTGGTAAAAATTATTCCGAAGTCCCTCACAACGGCACGCCTGATAAACATATCGTGGGTTCTTCCCATAATACCCAGAGTTTGTTTTATTTCGATTTAACGAAGGTATTTTTTTAGGTACGGCTCACATTTTTTGCATTTTTCTTTGCGCGTGTATTTGTGCAGCTGCGAATTTGCGGCGCGTTTTCGTCTGCAGTTATCCGACAACTTCCAAAATGATACTTGGAACTAAAAGGGAATAAATAGGCAGATGGTAGTTCTCAATAAAAATATATATACAGAAGGTCAGCAGAAAATATAACGGTTTGTTCACATGTGTCCTGCGATCTGGCTATCACGTTTAATTCGAACTCACTACTATACAGTCCTCAGGCTGGGTGTCTGTACGTACGTAAGCATTCTCACTTATCGAAGAAAACAATCAGCTGCTGAGCTGGTGCGATCCATCCAGTGAAGATGTCTGTTATTTCTGAAAGGCTGGTGACAGAAAATGTTCAGCGCATTTGTGGAACGATACAGCGAGTTAAATACGGGTAGACTGAGGTCATTGAATTCATCAATTCATAAAAAAAAATATATAACATCCTAGATCAATTCAAGGCTTGCGAACACGGACGCATTGACAGTAATAGAAACAGTGGCTCAGCGATCGCGTGAGCTGCGGCATGACTGTGGCAGAACCACAGTAAACGGCGCCAATCAGCCAAAAGATATGGCGTCTGCACTGCACACAGTAGATCACTATAAGCTCGGTTCACCAATGAGGCAGCTTACTGAAGTATGATCTGAAAAGCTGTGACGACGAGTGGATGTATAACAGGAATGCCTTGGCTAAGTCTGTGCAGCGATGGAGTTTCATACATTTATTAGAGAGAACTGTGCCGCTAGTGTCTACGGGAGCTGCACGCAGGGCAGTTCAGCCAGCACGGGAATGATGGGTAGTAAGTAAATTTACCTGAACTTCGTCCTTCTGACTTGCATGCTTGCAGAGTCTTATTACCTTCCGGATTTGCAGTCACTGCGGCGGCGAGGAGAATACCGAACACGTGCTTTGCCACTGTCCTCAATACAGCGCGCACCGGCTATCACTAGCAACCACGTTGGCACGCCTTGATGACAGGCCACATTTAGAACAGTCAATTTTGGATGCCGACATGAACTGTCGTCGTAGCGAAAGTCGGCCAAGGCTTTGTTGATATTTTTACGTAACAGTGGCCTATTAGAGAGACTATAATGACCCCATTCCGTCATTTTTCATATTTTTTCTCACGCTTTTATTTTTGTCACGCTCTTCTTTCCGTCTTTACTTCCCCTTTCCCTAGTGCAGAGTAGCAAACCGGAGGTTTTAACTCTGGCTAACCTCCCTGCCTTTCTCTCATTTGCATCTCTCTCTCTCTCTTAATACTTTCCGCATAAAAAATACAAATTGTTAAAGATTAGGGCCAATTTAGGTCCAGATAATGCGTAATAAATGAAGCCACAAGAGCACCTGAAGCCTCGAGTACGGAGACCATACAAATTCATGTACTTACTACCCATCATTTCCAAGGTGGCTTAACGATCGCTGCGCCAGAGTTCCCCCTTGTAACTGTAAGAAATGGTATGGGTGCATCATTATTTTACGGCGAGTTTGTGTCGCCTCCGCGGACGTTAAGGAATGCACTTTGGCGCTGACTTGTTGCGTCTACACAGATTTCACCTAAGTTACATAAAAGAAAAATATCAGTCCTTCTAGAGAAAATTATAGCAAATAATCAAAGAAGACGTGGCTCTTTTGTGTTACCTACGATTAAAATGGCCATACGCGAAGTAGTAAAAACACGAAGTCATTCTATTTCCGGCACAATTCGTTCAGCCTGTGAGTCTATTGGAAATGCAAGTAATTGATCACGAAAAAACGTCCACCATCGACCTTGTGCTCGTCAAGAATAATGTCTGTGTTATGCGTTGTTGGGATTTCCGCATCCCTCCCTAATGCTCATGCTTGTAAACTACTTGTGCGTCTTTGTGGATTATCTGTAAGAATGCTCAACTGCAGTATAGAAAGAACTGCAGTATAGAAGAAATTTCTGTAACGTAAAACAGTTCCGATCTAGACGCTTACACTGCTATAGACATATATCACGCGTGTGTGTCGAGAATTGTGATAGCCTTGGTCAAAGAGACGACAAGAATTCAAGTGCACTAACATACAAAAAGAGAGCAGTGTGGCTGTCAATTTTAACACTGAAATTTAACAACAAGGCAACATACTTGAGAATCTCGGCAATAGTAAAACCAACATAATAGTTTTCAATGTGAGAGGTGGTGTCACCAAGATAAAGGGAGGAGCTATGAAAGGAACACTCCCTCCCTCCCCCTCCCCTCCCCCTCCCCCTCCCCCTCTCTCTCTCTCTCTCTCTCTCTCTCTCTCTCTATATATATATATATATATATATATATATATATATATATATTAGTGGCGTCACAATGTGTGTCACAAACCTGCACTTTATATTTTATATGTGTATTTACGTGACGCCCCCTTTGCATGCGTATCTCGTCATCAATCATTCTGTGCTTCCCATTGTTAACGACCGTGTTATCACCCATCATATATTGACACGAGACAAGTTTCATGCTTTTCTTTATATTAATATAATATAACTAAAACTCGCATCTCTTGATAACAGCAACATTGTTTACAATTTTATCGAGCGGCAATGGTTTGTAATCAAGCTTGAAACGTGCTCTCGCTCCGCATTCACACTTTACACCATTTTGTACTTGTCATGTAAGTGCAGCGGTGTGAAACGCTCCAACAAAGGCCTCTCCGAGTTGATTTCGCAATCGCAGTGTGGACACGCCTTTTTATTCTTTATTTTTAAATTCGTTTTTGTATAGCCATACGTGGGCGGACAAATATTCGTTGTGAAGGCTTAGGGATATCGTAACGAAATAAAAAGAAAAAAAAAGCTTGAGGTGCCTTTTTTTATTTTGGAGCTTGCCTCTTCATTTCGACAACTAGTCACGACAGCTATCGAACGCAGCAGCGGCGCAGCATCCGTGAAAAGGCTTAACGGCACCGTTTGCTTGAAAAGCAAGTGATTAGCCCTTTTCTTCTGTTTCCTCCTACCAATTTCGCTCAAAAACCGCTTCAGTTCTTCCGTATGCATGGTCGTCTCATCGTGTTATGGTGCCTACTCTGCGCGCCACAATTTTGTCGATGTAGTCGGTGCTTGCCTCTTTGAAACATTAAGCAGACTGACAACAAATTCTGATTACTGCTATTTCGAAGCGCGTGTTCCCTATAGTGATTGTGCAGGGCGGTTCAGTTTCTCATCAGCGTCGTTTCCGGCTCAGCCGTACTAATATCTTCCCCAGAGCTCGCAAGTAAAATTTTAACTGTCGAAGTTCTTTTCGAACTTATTTCGCCTACACGAAATCGGCACATGCAGTTACGTTCTGCTTGAATAATAATGAAGCTGATCAACGGCGCAATGCGCTGTTCTTAACGTTTCTTTAGGGATTATTAAGCTTTTAAAGCACTACTTGACGCGATGGCTACGGCGCTGTCCGTCGCAGCGCGAGTACATGGATTCATTTGCTGCACGTCCTGTTGGACAGTCTAAATATGGTTGTGCACTTAGGTTCAGGTGTACGTTATTGAACACCTACTCAAGCATAATTACCGAAGAAGTGTGCGCTTCTAGTTCAGGTTTAGGTTAGCGACCAAGGCTGTACGAAAATATGCGTTTCTTCAGAGTGCTCAGCTAAGAACTCAAAGCTGTTGCACGCGGATACATTAATGCACGGAGAATATTCTTTCATCACTATTATTGATGTCTTCTCTTGCTCTATCTGACTTCTGATGTTCATTTTTTTTAAGAACGACCCTTGCACCACCCTCCTCTCCTGTTGTACCTCGTGACTGGCTTACACACATATATATCTTTCCACTCTGACTCTCCTGATGCTTATGCATTAATAGAGCTCAATATTCTGGTAACGCTAGAAACAGTAATGCACAAATTACGCCAAAGTGCTGCGTGCGAAAAGCATATGTTTTTTTATATTGAATGGGACGCGCCGGTAGTACAATCTGCTTTTGCTTGGAATAACAAGATATTCTTGAATATAAGAACACATCTTGTTGCACTGTAGTATTCGTATTCAACATCGAAAAAAATTCCGAAATATATTGTATGCTCTGGACAAGCGACCACTTTCATTAGAAAAAAATGTTGGGACTCTATCCAACATGCAGTTAAACTGCAAAGGCACTCATTTAGCACCTAAATGAATTTTTAAAAACGACAACATGGCGGATAACTTATAGAGGGTTGTAACTTGTTCTCCATGGATTATGTTACCTGGTTATGCACAGCAATATAATGTTTTTTATTTTAATTTGTCTTGATTTGATCTTGATTTTGTTAAAATCGTTTGGTGTAAACTTGCATATATTGTATTGTAGACTGTGCTCCGTTGAAATACAAGTACACTGCAAGTGACTGCTCTATGATTCTAAATGACATCACGTGCTGCGCTGTACAATGCGCTATCATGAAGTTTATGTGGACTCTGTGTTACCGTTTGTTGGTTTTAGCCGGCCTCTATTTTATATATGCAGTACCTCCGCCTTTTTTGATCGTTTGTTTCTTTGAAACAGCCTATTTTTCATACGTACTTTATGAGTAAAAAAGGAGTAGCTGGCATCACTCCATGATGCCCACCTATCCTCTACACAGATGTCATCTAAAAAAGTAACAAATAGGGGTTCAGTAAAGTTGGGCAAAATACATACGTCACTTCTTTTTGTGTCATATAGATATAAATTAGTTGTAGTTAATTGAAAATTGATCATTTTGAGCTCTTCAACTTCTTCAAGGAATACCTCAAACACACTCCAAATGTTCTAGTGTGCTATTGTGATAGGTACTTTCAATTTTATGCGCATCCACATTCATGATAACATACATTCCATACTCAATACAGCTCATCGTATTGCTTCTATGCCGCAATTCTGAGATTTTTGTTCAATAAGTGGCCGTATCGCAATTTTATCCGAGCCGGGCTCATAAGCTACACAGCATTCAAGAGATCATCATCATCATCATCAGCCTGGTTACGCCCACTGCAGGGCGAAGGCCTCTCCCGTACTTCTCCAACTACCCCGGTCATGTACTAATTGTGGCCATGTTATCTTTGCAAACTTCTTAATCTCATCCACCCAACTAACTTTCTGCCGCCCTCTGCTACGCTTCCAGTCCCTTGGAATCCATTCCCTAACGCTTAATGACCATCGGTTATCTTCCCTCCTCATTACGTGTCCTGCCATGCCCATTTATTTTTCTTGATTTCAACCAAGATATCATTAACTCACGTTTGTTTCCTCACCCAATCAGCTCCTTTCTTATCCCTTAACGTTACACCTATCATTCTTCTTTGCATAGCTCGTTGCGTCGTCCTCAATTTAAGTTGAACCCTTTTCCTAAGCCTCCAGGTTCCTGCCCCGTACGTGAGTACTGGTAAGACACAGCTGGTTATAAACTGTTCTCTTGAGGGATAATGGCAACCTGCTGTTCATGATCTGAGAATGCCTGCCAAACGCACCCCAGCCCAATCTTATTCTTCTCATTATTTCAGTCTCAAGATCCGGATCCGCGGTCACTACCTGTCCTAAGTAGATGTATTCCCTTACCACTTCCAGTGCCTCACTACCTATCGTAAACTGCTGTTCTCTTCCGAGACTGTTAAACATTACTTTAGTTTTCTACAGATTAATTTTTAGACCCACCCTTCGGCTTTGCCTCTCTAGGTCAGTGAGCATGCATTGCAGTTGGTCCCCTGAGTTACTAAGCAAGGCAATATCATCAGCGAATCGCAAGTTACTAAGGTATTCTCCATTAACTCTTATCCCCAATTCTTCCCAATACAGGTATCTGAATACGTCCTGTAAACACGCTGTGAATAACATTGGAGAGATCGTATCTCCCTGCCTGACGCCTTTCTTTATTGGGATTTTGTTGCTTTCTTTATGGAGGACTACAGTGGCTGTGGAACCGCTATAGATATCTTTCAGTATTTTTACATACGGCTCTTCTACACCCTGATTCCGCAATGCTTCCATGAATGCTGAGGTTTCGACTGGATCAAGCGCTTTCTCGTAATCAATGAAAGCTATATATAAAGGTTGGTTATATTCCGCACATTTTTCTACCACCTGATTGATAGTGTGAATACGATCTATTGTTGAGTAGCCTTTAAGGAATCCTGCCTGGTCCTTTGGTTGACGGAAGTCTAAGGTGTTCCTGATTCTATTTGCAATGACCTTAGTAAACACTTTGTAGGCAACGGACAGTAAGTTGATCAGTCTATAATTTTTCAAGTCTCTTGCATCCCCTGTCTTATGGATTAGGATTATATTAGTGTTCTTCCAAGATTCCGGTACGTTCGAGGTCATGAGGCATTGTGTATATAGGGCGGCTAGGGTGGCTAGGGTGTATATAGGGCAGTTTCTAGGACAGTGTTCCCACCATCCTTCAACAAATCTGCTGTTACCTGATCCTCCCCGCTGCCTTCCCCCTTTGCATAGCTCCCAAGGCTGCCTTTACTTCTTCAGGCGTTACCTGTGGGATTTCGAATTCCTGTAGACTATTCTCTCTTCCATTATCGTCGTGGGTGCCACTGGTACTGTATAAATCTCTATAGAACTCCTCAGCCACTTCAACTATCTCATCCATATTACTAATGATATTGCCCACTTTGGCTCTTAACGCATACATCTGATTCTTGCCAATTCCTAGTTTCTTCTTCACTGCCTTTAGGCTTCCTCCGTTCTTGAGAGCATGTTCAATTCTATCCATAATATACTTCCTTATGTCAGCTGTCTTACGCTTGTTGATTAACTTCGAAAGTTCTGCCAGTTCTATTCTAGCTGTAGGGTTAGAGGCTTTCATAGATTGGCGTTTCTTGATCAGATCTTTCGTCTCCTGCGATAGCTTACTGGTATCCTGTCTAACGGAGTTACCACCGACTTCTATTGCACACTCCTTAATGATGCCCACAAGATTGTCGTTCATTGCTTCAACTCTAAGGTCCTCTTCCTGAGTTAAAGCCGAATACCTGTTCTGTAGCTTGATCTGGAATTCCTCTATTTTCCCTCTTACCGCTAACTCATTGATCGGCTTATGTACCAGTTTCTTCCGTTCTCTCCTCAGGTCTAGGCTAATTCGAGTTCTTACCATCCTACGGTCACTGCAGCGCACCTTGCTGAGCACGTCCACATCTTGTATGATGCCAGGGTTAGCGCAGAGTATGAAGTCTATTTCATTTCTAGTCTCGCAGTTCGGGCTCCTCCACGTCCACTTTCGGCTATCCCGCTTGCGGAAGAAGGTATTCATTATCCGCATATTATTCTGTTCCGTAAGCTCTACTAACTCTCCCCTGCTATTTCTAGTGCCTATGCCATATTCCGACACTGCCTTGTCTCCTGCCTGCTTCTTGCCTACCTTGGCATTGAAGTCACTCATCAGTATAGTGTGTTTTGTTTTGACTTTATAGTGTTTTCGCTGCTCTAAATAAATCCTATGCGAAGTGACATTATTACAGTTGCATTCGATGTGCCTGAAAACAATTACAAAAAACTAATTTTGTCGTCTTCATTTCGAAAAGTGTTAAACACATTGTTTTAAATTTAGGAACATATACAGTGTCACGCGTATCATCATATGTTGAAGTGAATGATACTAATGTAACTAGGTGACCCACTAGAGATGATATTTGACAGCTCACCAGCCTAAAGTGCGAAGTGTGACATTATTGGGGTGGCTCTTTAATACCCCATGGACCTAGGGCTGGAGCGTGCAGTCGTTGCTTTCGGTTGAGCTAGAGTTCATTCAGAAGTGTCTTAGTGTTGTTCAGAAGCTGATAATACTTCATTTCCTGGTGATGGCAGCTTAAGAGATCAACATTGGGTAGACTAGTAGAATGTCATACACTAGCGCCGAACCACAGCAATAGCTTCTCTGTGCCCGACAAGTGTATATGCACAGCCACGTGGTAACACTGTGCAGGAAAAACAAAGCAAAGAAAAAAAAAACCCTCGAACAAGTTCTGGGGCACTGCAAGAAACTCTTTATTTGAGGCCAAAACTTTTTTGCATGCAGCGATGGTGATGCACGGCACATTAACAATGAAAAGGATACGTGCAGCAACCATCTATCGTAACGTTGCATCCAAAATAAATTTTTGTCCTGAATAGGTGAGCTTCTAACTACGTCAAACATTTTGCTTCTGTTTTTTTGTGTGTGTTATCACATCGCTTTTTTAATGTATACCAACTCGTTTACCTAAGAGAAATTGTATTTGTCAGTCGACCGTTGCGCATGTATTCGTCGTCATTGACCTTATGTTTTTCTTGTGGTTTCCTTAAGGTTGCAGGGTCTTATTGCTCATTACACATTGATGTATTGTTCTGGTGGGCACGAGTTCTCGGTGTATGCGACGACGTCACCATCGACCAATCGAACGCAAACCTACTAGACAAGCAAATTAACTTCTCACCGTTTTAAGTCCAGCAGCGCAGGGTGTGAAACGAACATAGAAAAAAAAAGCACAAATAGCAAAGAAGGTGGTTTACTACTAACAGAAAAGAAGGTGTCCGGTGGCTTTTTCTGTGCGCTCAAATATACTGCTTTTCAAAAATTTTACAAAGCTCGCTACTCTCCTCACCCATCCCCGCTGTAAAAAGAAAAAATAGATACTGCGTGCGCTTCCTACGAGGTTGCCGAAATCAGGAACTCTAACGACCAGTGCTTAAATATTGCTAAAGCAGAATTATCGCCGTAACCAATGCAGAATAAAAATAACTAAACATATTATAACATACTATTAAAGTAAACCTCTTGGAGTGATTGCATAATGAAAGACAAGCCCCACACTTTGAGTGAAAAATAAATAATGAAGCGTAAAAAATACAGTGGTAAGCCTTGAAAAGCGAATAAACATATTAATGTTGCGTACAGTCTTAAGCAAGCCGACGCCATCAGATTGACCATGGTCATGTGAGTGTCTGCTGGAGATGGATTAAGGCACGCTGGTTCAGAAGGATGACACGTTTGACAAGGGTAAATAGAAAAGTCTGAAGCTTATCCAAAATACTGAAGCCTGAGCCCGCGTGCTGTCTGGTGTCAAAGGCCTAGTCAGCTGCCTCTTAGTGCCGCTTTTTGCCTTGGCACCAATACAAACCGCTATTGAGTGTTGTTTTGTCAAGAAACAGGCAAGCAAGCAAACAAACAAACAAACAAACAGACCTTTATATACCACAGGACATGTATACACAGTGTTTCAGTGAACACTTTCAAAAATTCTTAAAGGTTGCCTGTGGCAGATAACACTATCCTAGTTCAAGAGGTGCTGTACTCGAAAGCGCAGACACTACTTTCACAATAAATTATTATGCATAATCAACTACTTACCAAAAATTCACTAATTATCTTCTAGCTAATTACGTTATGGTCCATATTGCAATTTATAAATTCTACAGCTGAGTTCGCAAGGCGGGTCCACTTGGAAAGAATCCACAGGATGACGCCAGTTTCGTGATAATGATTGCCGAACTTTCCGGAGAAATGCATTGACGTTCCATATACTTTCTTAACGAAACGTTGCTTTACGCATTCAAGCACGAAAGTAACTTTAACGCCAATGCATTTGTCCATAAAGTTCGGGAGTTGATATCTCGAAACTGGTGTCATCCTGAGGATTTGTACCAAGTGGATCCGCCTTGCGAACTCCCCGGCTAGAATTCGTAGATTGCAATATGGGCCATAAAGTAAATAGTTAAAAACTTAATTAGTATATTTTGTTAATTATCTGATTGTGCACTTCAATTTCTTGTGCAAGTAATGTCCGCCTCTTCAAGCGGACCAGCTCATGAGCCGGTATTGTGCTATCTGCCGCGCAGGCCACTTTCAAAAAATTTGAAAGTGTTCGCTGAAACACCCGGTATGTGTTCACGTTTCATTTGATTATAAGTAGTTATGTGGCCACATGTTCTGTTATGTACTTATGTGTAGCTGCTTCAATGGTTTTGTCAGAAAAAACTGTCATCTTCTCTGCATTTATCCGTACTCTATTGTGTGCTTTCTGTCGGTTACGGAACTGTGTGTGTCTATGACAGTCATTTTATTCGTTTCTTTGCCTATCTTTACTTGTGCTCGGAACTTCGCAAATTGATTGTCTTCAGTGTTTTATGTGTGTTTCCATTGTTTACCCGGTGGCTGTGACTAGCCGGCGCTATTAAACGCGCCAACACCCCCTTAATATATATATATATATATATATATATATATATATATATATATATATATATATATATATATATAAACGATAAGAAAGGGGGTTAACCGAGCGGCCTGATTTTTATTAGTCATATCATGAGAAGCCAACAAACACTGACACCAAGGACAACATAGGGGAAATTACTTGTGCTTAATAAATGGAATGAAGAAACGATAAATCAATGGAAATTAAAGTGGATGAAAAAACAACTTGCCGCAGGTGAGAACCGAACCCACAACCTTCGCATTTCGCGTGCGATGCTCCACCAATTGACTCCCAGCTCTCCGATGATGGCACCAAGACATCAGCACCAAGACATTCCAAGACAGATGATGACTCCGATGCTCTACCAATATTCTACTCCCAGGGTTCTACTAGTACACATAAATACCCAAGAAAGTGGATGGGGAAACAGCGCCGCGGTAGCTCAATTGGTAAAGCATCGCACGCGAAATGCGAAGGTTGTGGGTTAGGTTCCCACCTGCGGCAAGTTGTTTTTTCATCCACTTTAATTTCCATTGATTTATCGTTTCTTCATTCCATTTATTAAGCACAAGTAATTTCCCCAATGTTGTCCTTAGTGTGAGTGTTTGTTGGCTTCTCATGATTTGACTATATATATATTATCAGTGATATCAGTAAGAGGCGAGTTGCTGGGGGCGGTTGCTTGCAGCAAATCCTGCGGGCAATAGCCATTCTAGACGCGAGCGCGACGTATATACTACACCCGCTCCTGATGAGGCGGGGAGGTCTTGGTCTTGGCGTTTATGTGTTTGCCGAGTTCATTCGGAGCGTTAATTGGATTCCCGTGTCAGCGCTCGACATATCAACAGTGGATGTCGGCGTGTGTGTCAAAGTCCGGATAAATGTAACATGGGATGCCATGTCGTACAGTAGACCTCCTAGCCGGGTGACTCATGGTTGTGCTTTGTGTTCCCGCCAACGATCTTGTGAGTGACAGCTATGGCTCTTACATTATTGGTTCCCGAGTTGTGGACGAACCACGCCTCGGGCTCTCGACTTCGCAAGTTTCTCACACCTCGCAGTAATACGCAATTTCTTTATTGAACATCCGCATGCCAGCCAACTATATGCAGCCGCCTACAATATTTTAAAGGAAAGCTGCACCGAGAGTAATGTCACTTAATTGTCGGCAAGACTTAATTGGAGCGGTTGACGCCAGAGATAATCGTTGTCTTTAGTGAGTGTTTATTTGTTTCAAGAAGAGGTAGTTTTAATGAGTCGTTTCGCACCTAGATGACGTCCATTTTAAACCATGCCAAAATCTATCATGTCATGTCGTCAAGGAAACAATAGTTTGGCACGGGAAAAATGCCTAAAGCATTTAAGGAAAGAAGTCGTTGCGTAGTACAGTACAGTACAGATTCTTTTTTCACAATTTAGACGAGGTGAGGCCCTTACACTGGACCGAACCTTTTCGTCAAAATGCTGCCGGCTCAGCCGGCGACTTGGGAAGATCCCGGATCTCTGGATGTATCACTGCATCAGAGGTCAACGCGCAACTCTCACCATCTAGTAGCCGCACATGGAAGTTGACACCGCACGAAAATTCACCGGGACACGCACGCGCCATCGGGACACCGAACGCGATTGCTTCTTCGTTCGAATTCTTTTTCCAGATATTAGGCTCCCAAGTTGGCGGGGCGGCCCTTACACGGGTGCGGCCCTTACTCGAGTCTATACGGTACAATCAAACGCTCCGCGGAGGCTGCAGTTGTCATCTTATACGACGTCGCCGTAGTAGGACGAACTATCAATATTCTGGGGCAAAATATTTTTTGAGTTTCTCTACGCAAATTTCTGCACGCTTCAGTGAACCGAGCTATACGCCGCGCATTACATTGGCAGGAAATATATAAGAGGCATGCGCCTGCTGCGCGATCAATACATGAAACGAAATATATATATATCTAGTGGGAATCACATCAATAAGTAGGGGAAGCTTATTTACCTCACAAACAGAAAAGTCAGATAAACTTAAAGTTGGAGGAAATGTTTTCCGATATATTGTGACATATTTCTTCTTCGTGCGAGGATGTCATGCTCTGTATGTGCTAGCGAACTGCAATATAGACAAGCCGATTTTCTTCGACACTAAATGACGATAATAATCGGTACTGCTTTCTGTAATGGTGTAAGCGCGGTATGCAAAACGGCGCTTGAATGTGTGTTGTAAGCGTAATTTCTTGTTGTCGTTCTGGAAAACTCGTCAAAGAAGCCAGTCCTCCAACCATTTTACATTAGTGGAAATCTGACACTCATGACAGAGACAAAATCATTCCGAAACTTATTCGGAGGAACGCTCAATGACGGGACAAGGAAAGACGACACAAGGACGCAAAATTATTTGTAGCATTTCAAGCATCACAAGCCGGTGCATCGTGACCGGTGTTAATATTTAGCGAATTTTCCCCTTGATGTTGCCAACCTATTGCTCACTTTACTTCCAAACACAATAATTAGTGATGTCACAATTTTAGAATTTCATTGTGATTCGCTTGTTTTCTGAAAACGTGCATAATTTTTCTTTTTTGTTTGAATTTTTACCCCTTCTGCTAGGGCCTAGATGGGGCTGCAGAATTCACTACGCAATATAGACCTCTGAGTGGCAGAATTGCCTCAAGAAGTGCACACCGTAGGTGAAAGGAACACACGCTCACGACTACACGTGCGGCCATGTTGTCGTGTCTGCGTTCCATTCATCTTTTGTGTGTGTGGGTGCTTTTCGCGGTAGTTCTGTCACTGAGCGAAACCAACTAAGGTAAGAGCAAGTTATATTTAAGCACATAGGCCGGTGTTGCGCATTTGAAAGCCTTAGGTTGGTGTTGCCCCAGGCGAAACGGCGCCGGGAGGAAAAATGGCCGACACTGCAAAGAGTAAGAACGCGTCAAGATATGCTCGGATTGACGTTCTATTTCTCAGAGAGGCTTCTGTGAACAAAGTAAATCTGTTGCTTTTAAAAGAAAATTTGGTACATTTCGGGCTGGGTGGGAATCGAACCAGGGCCGCCGGGGTGGGGTGCAAGGCGAGCGCGCTTTTCGCGCTTCTGGCTTACTAAAGGTGCGCCTAGTGCGTACCTGATTGCACACGTCACGTCGCAGCCATCTCGCTGAATAGCGCGTGCGTCATTGGGCGGCGCACGTGACGATGCGCAGAAGGTGGCGCCACGTCATGAGTGTATAGAATGAACGCGTTGATGACGTTCGGAGCTGTACAAACCGTATAAGGCTTTCGCATTTCAACGTGTAAGCAGTCCGAAGTGTCTGTCGAATTTTGAGTTTAGTAAACGTTGCCGCGCCACGTGTTGTAGAGCAGAAAAGCGGGCGTGCTCGCGCTCTGTGCAGTGACGTCACAGCCGGAGCGGCGGCGCCGGCAGCTGTCGGCGGCGAGCGACGTAAGGCCCCTCAAACATTTAGAGCGACGGAGGAGCGCGCGCGCTCTAGCGGCTCGCCAGGACGGCCGCACAAGTCTATGCCACAGGGGAAGAAGCGCGCGCCGCTGCACCTTAGTGAGGCGATCGCATTAGTGCCGCACGTGTGCTTCCCATTGCGGCTCGTTATGTTTTGCAAGAAGTCTAGCCCCGATTGCATAACTCAATGCATTACCAACATGTCTCACAAAGAAGTCCAACCCCGATTGTATAACTTTATGTATTGCCAAATGTTCAGCAGGCTTTCGCTTTCTTGTGTTACAAGAGCGTGATACCTGCCGAGTTTTAAAATTCTTTATTTGTACAAGACTGAGGTAATGCGACAAGATTTATCATTCGTTTTTATAAGTTTGTGCGGGTGCAGAATAGAACTGCCGCTATACGCACACACATGCGTGGGCTTTCGCGCTGCTGAAACACCGCGTTAGCCACCGACCCGACGTGCAAACTGCGCGGGCAAGACACATAAAGCTTTTCATTGAAAAGTTCTATTTGCCACTGGCTGGGCGACACTGCTTGTGAAGTGCGCCAACATTACGATTGCCTAGATATTTTTTTTATACAATACAGCGTTCAATCTCTCCTTTTTTTTTGTGAATACCGTCCCTGGCACTCAGCACAAGGTAGGTTCTTGCGGGGCTGAGCCAAGAAATGCAGACATTACCTTTTTCTTTTTATTAATTTCGACATTGCTAACATATATCTGGCCTTACGCTACGTTAAAATGCCGGCTTTGTCAAACTTCATCTTATCAATGGTCGCACTTATTTAACTTGTGTATGGGAATAAAAGTGCAACAAATTACGTATAAAGAACAACGTACGACGCTTCAGGATGCGTGCTGATCCCGAAACGCCAAGCTTTTTTTTTTTTTACATTGGTCAGTGAACAGTTGAACCAGTAATGTTTTCACATGACCAGACACTGTTGCGTCGAACACTTGATTACGTGTTTATCGAATTCTAGCCGATTTGCAGTGTCCTAGCGGAATGTTATAAAAACAGACAGAACATGACAATAGAGAAAGCGTACAAGAAAACATTGGTTTCGTTTAATTTAGTGGTAGAAATATTAAAGAAAAGGTAAATGAGCGAAAATGGACAGAAAGAAAACTCACCGCAGGTAGCAACCTAAACCGCATCTGCATCATTAGGCCTGTGCTATTTTACCATTTAATCTACCGCAGCGTTCATCCCCCCATCCACTTTCTTGGTTAAGGGCAGATTTGTAGGTAACAAAATAAATGCAGGTAAATAATTACTTTTAATCAATTACGTTTACGCTAATGTTTTATTTTACGATTACTTTGATTCATTGGTAACGCTCACTGCAATTCAGTTGCTTTCTTCAGTAACCAATTACATGGAATCAGTTCCATTTGCGACAAAACAAGCTATTACAGACAATTACAGCATTGAGTATTTAAATTTGGCGGAATATACAAAGTTTAAACGAATGAAATCATGCAAATTATTTCATTCCTCGTCACGATGAGCGTCCTGTGCCTATACGCATCGATCATCTGAACATGCCCCCCCCCCCCCCCCAGGCATGCTCATTCACCCACTTTTTGTGGAAGCCCGACCTTTTAGCTTCTCTCTTCTGCGTGGACTATCATTGAACGGAAGCTTGAGGAACCATGTAAATAAGTACCATTTATCAGGAGTTCCACTTACCGCGATATTGAGCTCAAGGGTACACAAGGTGCTCTTTCAAAAACAGCAGCTACATTATTACCAACAGCAGATAATAGATGTAGCATATCTTATTACAAAGCTTCTTCTTACAAGGTTTACATTTACAGGCAGCCGCTGACTAGAGCTAGTGGCAGAAAAAGTAATTGCAAGAAGAAAGCAAAAATAGGCATTTAGTGAGAAAAAAAAAACGCCTAAGGGAATCACCCACTCTCGAAGTCATCGATAACATTCATCTTCGTCTCCAGCGTGGGAGCATTGTGCGGTCGTTCCTGTGTCACCATCGTAAACGCAAAGAAAACTCTGAGCTAACCGAGTTTTCCGACGCACACAAAAATAAAGCTCTACAAGCGCCGACCACGGAAGGGCCACGCTAACTACGGCACCAGCAAATGCCAGAAAAAGCCGCCTTGAGGATAACGTAGATAACTGGAGAGGAAACTCGAAAAGCAAAGACGCTAACAGTGAAGTCCGTAGCGATGCCGCTAAGACAGACCAATCAAGTTCATTCTGCGTAAATAGTTGGGGAAAATGTGATTCCGTATAACGTTTCTTTTGCCATTGCCTCGCAAAACCAACCAATCATAGGGCTGTTCCTCCATTTAGCTATTTCCGCTGATCGAAATTTTACTATAATGAATTATGTCCTCTCTCTCCCTCTATCTCTCTATCTCTTGGAAGTGCTTTCAAGCGTTCTTCATAGGTGGAAAGAGTTTCAGCCCAAATATTCTTTGCTTAGTGCAGCCTGTGACTTCTGTGATAGCGACAGAAGTTTTCGGCCGTCAAAAGCTTTTGTTTCTGTTTGATTGATGCGCGACTCACTATGTCTGTGAATGTAATACACAAACACTATTTGCAGAGCTTAATAAATAATACGTAGATTTACATGAAATTACATTACAGAGTTGGGCATCTTTTCATGAAATGCGATGGTTTGCTGGCGGCTGTTACAATTAGCTGTTTAATTCTAAATGGATAACGAGTGAACGGCGCCGGGAGGAGGCCCACTTGAGGTTGGCCGACAAATTGAAACGATGCTTATGTGGCTCGATAGCGATGACCACTTCCGATGTTGATTCCAGGGAGTCACCTATACGGAAGGATTTTAAGTTTTTCACTGGCCCTGTCGGGAGCGCCTTCTCCCTATAGCCTCAGAAACAACGAAGTTCTGCGCTTCATAGATAACCCGTAGCCGAGTATCGCGACATTGATTAATGAGAATCGTGTGAGCAAAGTGTTCGAGCCTTATATTGCAGTCATTCTCTCAAGCGCGCATAACGAGCGAGTTTTCAGTGTCGCTTGACATGTTTTCACAGGAAAATGAGAGAATATTGGCGAATAAAATTTTGAAAAGGCAGTTCTTAATGAAGATTTACAACGTGTGGTGGGCTGCAGAGAACGCATTGTAAGAGCCAGGCGAGCTTGTTCTTTTTACTACAATTGTGCAGTTTAATAAAAGTAGGGAGGGAACTAACGTTAATGTAATTGATTACTTTTTAGTAACTGTTCGAGTAGTTTCATTGGGTGGTATTTTGTTATTGTAATCAGTTGAATTTTTCAAAGAAGTGATGGCAATTGTAAACGGTAACTTTTTTCTGTAACGTGTACAAGCCTGGTTATTTATGGTTTGGTCACTGTTAGCTTCCGAAGCGCTCGCCAGCCCCCTTCACGATTATGACAGCGGGTGTAAGTGTATAAAAGCTACGCTGACATCCCCGACTGTCACCGGTTATCACATGCTACAAATACGCCATAAAAAGCTATGAATAGAATTGTTTCACATGGTAATGGAGGACGGTCAGTGGAGATGCACACAGTGGAAATTCGTTTCACCTCTGTTGTGTTGACTGATTCTTTTTTGCATTTTTCTTCTCCATTCTCATGCTCATCATATTTTATGAAGCCATATAGTATAGAGACCCGTTTTACAACTCCTACAAGAGCTATGGAGTCCCACTTTTATACAAAACTCAGCGCGTAATCCTTGGCGCAATAAAGAACTTGTGAACCTGTGATGATTCGTGGAAGCTTCAGAGCATGTGCAGCGGATTAAGTAAAGTGCATTCAGTTTCTTCAGCCCATCCGATTGGAGTAGATTATCGGTCATGTAGAAGAGATTCAACGTACGGCTCCAATTTTAGCCAAAAAGCTTGCAGCTAGACGGACTCGTCAAATGCAGCATATTTTGTCTTTTCAACCAGTGTGTCATAACTAATGACGCAGGGACGTAGAGAAAGGGCACCCACACTATGACATACTACGGCAGTGTTGGTTGCTTGGGTAACTTGGAACCCGCAAAGCAATGAAACTATGCACGAGAGGAGACTACACACAACTGAGCCGATCGAACAGAAAGAAAAGTCAGCTGCTGGCTGTGGCAATCAGCAGCGCGCATTCTCGATTTCATCCAGCCCGAGTCGGGATGGTGAGTGGAGGATCTCTGTGGGGAACGGTATCTTGTTGCGGAATGCCGATTCGGCATCGTAAATCACTATGGTAACCCCTTTCAGGAAAAAGAAAGAAGTGCTTGTGAGCGGATGGTAAAAGCGGGAAATCTTTCGGATCATCAAAAGCAATCAGGATCGCCGGGTGCGCTTATTGATTCGTCTGCGGTTCGAACGCACAATTAGAGGGCAGCGGGAGGGAGCTTCTGTTTATTAGAAACGATGCCTAAGTGCTCATTTCCTTGTTGGTATTTTTTCGCTATCCGTTCACTCCTTCGTAATTTTTTTTTCTTTTGCGAGTGCCTGCCGTTCTCTTCTACAGTGAAGCTGTTAGCCTCTATTTGGCCGGAATTTTTCATGTCCGCGTGCGCGGTGTTCACACAAGAACAAACGGGCGCTCGAAGGCATTGTGCTTCAGTTTCCGCGTAAAAGAATCATGTTTTTTTTTGTATATTCGAATTACAATCCGATGATGTCATGTCTGCAATTTGTGCGTAAGTCGTTCTTTATGAATTTTCTGACGTATTTTGCTTTGATAAACTCAGTTAGTTCAATAATGCCCTTGCGCTAGGCAGAGGGCCTAAAAGAATGAGGATGTAGGCTGTGTTAACGGTACCGCCACCTAGCGGCCGAGGCCACTCAGACTAATCTCGAACGGCAGCTGTCTTTCACTTTCCGCTTAATATATTTGTATTTTTTTCGCATATTCAAATAACGGTCCGAAGCTAACATGCCCGCAGCTTGTGCATAAGTCGTACTTTACACATTTTTCTGACGCAATTTACTTTTAACATCATTTAGTTTGTAGTGCACAGCACTCATAGAGCCCCGCTGTGGAAGAAGACGAGACTGGACTAGTGCCTTCAGGCATATAGGCTCGACGATTATAGTCGCGACATCAACGCAGTCACCTGATAAATAAATGGCAATTCTTTGTGGACCTTCTGTTCCCACAAGTTGGTGAACTCGGACGTGATAGTATATCACAACTGTGTACGTCTACCAAGTTTCTTCTCGGCGCCATGGAACCGGCCGCCGAACAATGACTTCCAGAAGAAAACGGAACGTTTTTCGTCGCCACACTCAAACTTCCCGATTTCTGGGCTTCAGACTGTGAACTCTGGTTCGTCCACATCGAAGCGCAGCTTCACCGTCACTGAGGCGGCCAACCTCTAAGGCAGCCAACCCGACCCCTGCAGCTTAACAGTGCGCCACCATCAAAAGAAAGCAGCACTTCGTGCCCATGACTCCATGATTCCATAGAAAGTGCGCCTGCCTTTGGTTATACTAGGTCTTCGCACAGCTGAAAGCAGATGTACAGTGTTGCCCAGCAGAACTCGTTTTCGGCGCGACACTTCGCGTACCTGGTGAGTTCTTCACATCGGAACCGTCATCTGCTGGCCTACCATCTTACGCCTACCGCCTTCGCATTACAATGGCCACTGTTATACCACCGCCGATTCATGACCGCAAGAATGCTTACATGGGCCCATCTTTACTCCATAGCAGTCACATATTTATCCGTCACGACGCTACTCGCGCTTCTTTACAAGCTTCTTACGACGATCCCTTTAAAGTCCTCAAGCGTGACGCCAAGTTTTTCACGCTTCTTGTCAGCGGAGGCAAAGAGAAGATTTCCATCGACCGCTTGAAGCCAGCTCATTATGACTCTGGAACTGCCATATTCACAACTTAAACTGATCAACGGCAGTGCCTTCATCGCTAGAGAGGGAGGGGGGTAGCCATGTACTGTACAGTACTCATAGAGCCCCGCGGTGGAAGAAGAGACTGGACTAACGCCACCCTTTTCGACAGTAGCCGTGACATCAACGCAGTCACCTGAGAAGTAAATGGGAATTCACTGTGGGCGTTCTGTTCCTACAAGTTCAATAATGTACTTGCACATAGCGGAGGGCCTATATAGAAGAATGAGGATGCGTGCTGCACTTACGCGTACGTACATGCATGCGTCGCGTACGTCACTTGTGGTGGTGCTGCTTGTGTAACGTCGCCAACAGCTTCGCTGTACAGTCAACCACAAAAGTTTATGGACCACGGGATCAATGAAAACATTCAATTTCCCAGCAGCCCGCAACAGTAATCACTAAAACGGAGCATCACAATGTTCTTCACATATACCACTAGGGGCTGTAAATGCGAATACCAGGCTGCGTCGTGAAAGTGCGCAGATATTCAACTTTGTTCTCAGATTTCGTGTTCCGTAAAGTTTAGTGGTTCACTGTACATCTCCTTTCACAGGGTGGACATGTTGGCCTTGTCATGTAATAAACGGCACTCCTTCACGTTTTCGCGTTAAAGCTTAATGCCGAATTTTAAGAGCTTTGCCTTCGTACACGCCGTATGCCGTTGGTTGGCGGTCTTCGCTATATGTCCGGCATCATAATTAGCCACCATTTGCTCTCCCGAATTCTAATGAAAGAACATCCTTGTGAATATGGGTCATGCTGTGCTCCTCATATTGCGCCACGTGCCGTTCTTTGCAAGGCAGCAACAGCAGCGTAGAATCCCCAGTGTGCTTTTCGTTGAGCTAGATATGAGCACTATACGGGCCGACGCCAGAACTAGAGGACACAACAAAACAGAGTCGTCGTTGTTTGTTGATCACATGATGCAAGCCTTGTTTGGCACGCGTCGAAGCTCGCACCTCGCCCGGTGGCTCAGTAATTAAAAAGAGTGAGGGTCGAGCGGATGGGCGTGAAGGCAGCCATCCACTACAGCGACACAGACCTGACACGCGCGAACTCTCCGCTCCAATTATGCGCAGAATGCGTGAAGCTGCGCCATTGGAGTGAACTAAAACAACAAGCATCAGCCGTCACGACCCAGGCCTCTGGTGAGGCTAGCAGCTTTGGCCTACACAAATGAATATCACAAATGTAAAAGAAAGCGCTTGCGCACACTACGTTTACTGAGGGCCGAAGGGCTGAATCGCGCAGAGAGGCGCCCTTCTCGCGTCGCAAAAGGGGGCCACAGAAATACGTGAAAGCACATCCGCGTGCGAGCACGGCCTGTTTGCAACGGGAAATGTTCTTTACAGTACCTTCCAGAAGGGACCGCTGTGCATTATGCTCGCCCAATCATGCACAAGAACTTACGTACAACCTCCAAATCAATATGTTGCAAGATAGATAGATAGATAGATAGATAGATAGATAGTTAGATAGATAGATAGATAGATAGATAGATAGATAGATAGATAGATAGATAGATAGATAGATAGATAGATAGATAGATAGATAGATAGCTAGATAGATAGATAGAAAGATAGATAGATAGATAGATAGATAGATAGATAGATAGATAGATAGATAGATAGATAGATAGATAGATAGATAGATAGATAGATAGATAGAAGGTAGCAAAAGAGCGCCATTATTCGTTAGTCTACGGCCGCGAAAGCGGCATCTAATGAAGACCGACCTCGGTCCGCTGCCCTAGGCCCCGCGCTGCGCTCCCTTTGGCAGGAACCCTCGGTTTCAAGTGTTGTAATAGAGGCTAGGAAAAAAATTCGACCAGAACTCATCAACGATGACTATTCAAGTGTGCGAATATAATGTTTAGACGAAAATTTATTAGGAGGAATTGTAAAGAGTGCGAAATTCATGGAAAAGTGCCATGATTTAGGGCAGTTCTACACTTTTAGACTGCACTACCGTCAGGATTGGGCCACAAGAATGGTTAGATCACCGGGAAAGAAAACCTGTATGACAATGCCCATGGTTATATTCGAACTAAAAGAACATGCACTGAGGAAGCAGAAGAGGGACAATGAGACGCAGTTGTAGACACACAAAACTGGCGTGTCTCCGTTGCTGGCTGGGCGGAGCATACGGAGAGCGTTTCCTCTGGAACTTACTGTAGAGACCCTGTCCCGTTTAGTACAGCAGATGCATTAGCTGCAGACGTGAGCTAAGAGGAGAACTATGGACTGTGTGTCGTTTGTTCCATCGTTGCGCCGCCAGGGCTTCAACTCCAAGAAACCGGCGAAAGTAATACTTAATCGTCGCAGTAGCGAGAGGTGTTGCGGCCAACTGTGACGGCAAAACTGTTGAAAGCTCCATCCTTGCCGGAGGGGCTCCAAGTGCTCTGGCTGTGCGTGACTCGAGATAATGAAAGCCTATGCCGGATTTATTTCCTTTGTTATAAGTGCTTGCACAGAAATCAATGACTCTGGGCGCTCGAAAAAACGAGTACCGCATGAAATATACTCATTGCAACGAAATGGAAGGGAGCGATGGCACCGTGGGCGACCAGATAAAGCGTGCGAGGGACAACGTCATGTCTGTGCAGAAAAAGCAAACGACACCCTTTGTGTTGCAACGCCGTCGATTTAGAAAATGATAAGGAGCAAGAGAAGAAGACTGACTTGAGCGAGGAGAGAGTGAATGTGCCGAAGCCTAAACAGATTATTCCTAGGTGCACATTTTCTGAAACAATAACAATGAGCTACTTAAGAAGAAAATTGCACCGATAGCTTTACGAAAGGTAAATGAATTCGTGACCGGCAATTTCAACGCAAGTGCATAGTTTGTCTAAATTTAGAAAAGTGATGACATGGCTCCGTCCACCTCGTCAACAGTCAATATCATGGGCGCCTTCGACGAGTTTTACTGTATCGGGCAGCTCTTGCGCAAGTCATCTTGGAGCATCTTCGTCTTTATCTGAGAGCGCTTCTATATTGCTACTTATGGTCATACAAGGCTATATTGAATCAGAATTACAGGAATGCGTGGCCTCTAATAGCTATAGCTATATCTACAGAGGAGGTACGAAAGAAGACTGAAGCATGTCACCCACACTCAACACCCTCGAAACCGCCCTTGTGGGCCTCTAAAAGGCAGCTCTCAACCTCCCTATCATCATCCCTACCGCTAAGCTCTTTGCCACACGCCTCTTCAATACTCTCCGTTATCTTCTATTTCTGCACCGTGAGTCCCAGCTTGCCCGGCTTCCCCTTAACTATCAATGTCAGTGGTTAGTGTCCCAGTCGAGTATCTCTCCCATTCCCGTTTCCACCTTTACCTCTCCAATATCCATCCCGGCTCCCTCTCTTCGCATCATCCCCATCCCGTCCAATATGTCACCTGTCCTGCATGCCAGCCGTCGTAACGCGGCCGCGCAGCATCATTCCCCCCTCTTTACTACCCAAGGAGCAGCCTACACGGATGCCTCTTTCGTAGCCCATCGAGGTTCCTACAGCTACGCTATCTGCCATCCCCACCTCCCAGCACCTGAAGCCCACACCAGTGGGCCCTACCTACACCCTCCGAATGCACTCACTGTCGAGGTCCTTGTGAATGCCCAAGCCCTACTATCAAATGATAGTAGGGCTTAGGCTCCCTTGCTTCCCTCCCAGAGTATACAATATGCTGTGATTCCCAAGCAGCCATCCGCCACATACAGAACCGCACCCTACCCCATCCACTCCAACAGGATGTCGAACGAGTCGTCTCCGCACTGCAGCCTTCCACCGTTTTCCTCCGCTGGATCCCTGGGCATTCGGAGATTGACTGCAATGAGCTGGCCCATCAGCTTTCCGGGACGCATTTAACCGGGCAGCGTTGATTCCCTGGTCCAGGCCCTCGGAAAACTGTGGGAGACTTTCCCTGTGCCGCACTATCAAACAAGTTTACCTCCAGCTCCGTCTCGACAAGCGCCTCTACCCTCCCTCTCATCCATCAATCATTGTACCGAAGCTCGTCTTCTGCGACACATCCAAATAAATTCACTGATTACCCGTTTCCGCCTTTTCCCCATCGCTATCGCTCCGACCCCTCTGTGCAAGTGCCCCACTACTTATGCAGACCTATCCCATTGCCTTTTCTACTGTCCGGTTGCTGAGCAATCAGGTTCCTATACGGCCCCTTCCCTTTCCATCCCCACCTGGCTCGACTGGCTTCGCGCTGAATGGGAAGAAAAGCGTCGACTGGCTGCCCAGCCAGCCGATATGCTCGGTCTGTAATTTTGGGCTGAATAAAAGTCTTATACTACTACTGCTTGACATCGTTGTGGACGATGCTGTAAATTGGTCGGCAGGCATATATTTTTTGAGATTGCTGTAGCATGCATGCAGCCAAGAGTATGATGAAAAACCGTCTAGCGAAGGAAGGTCATAGTAGAAGGAGAGTACACTTAGCCAGTGTGCATTTTCTTTTGCTAGTAGCGCACACGATGTCATTACATGGTCAATGATAGCGATAGCGCCGCCTCTTTGATCAGGCCTTTCTTGGCGCACGGATAAGCTCCATTCACCAAAGTCACCAACCTAGAAAAGCGCCGACTAGCGCAGTGAAGAGGACACTATTTGTTTGCGTATAAGTAAATACGTTGCTTTTATTCAGAATGTGATCTAAATCTCTCCACTGCGACAAGTGCTAAGAACTAAATGAAATAAAAGATTTTGATAAATTTGTTCATAACAATACATCGGCGCGCACAGTACACGCAATTGAAAAGAAGAAGAAAGTGCTTGACCGGTACCAAGAAGTGTCATAGAAATTAATCGCTCAATTTCGGTTTCTATAACATCTCTTTACTGGATATTTGGCTGATCACTCATACATTTGGCAGGTACTCCGGAGTGCTAACTGGTCCAAACATTACAGACATGTAGGTTGCTCGAATAAAAAGCTTTGCACCACCCAGAGTGGGAAAAGCAAAGCAAGCTAATTAATTATGTTCGAAGGGCTAATACATTTATGGCGGATGGCAACTCCGATGGCAGCCTGTGTGGACCAGTTTTTTGCAGGGGCTGATGAAAGTCCTTCAGTGGCACGAGTAGTCGGAGTAGTCGGACGTCGTGGTGCGGCAGAATGAGGCGTACTCTAGGGTGAGTCGTATGTGATGGTCGCCAGAGCTCCGCTTGCACTATGTATCATAATAGCAAGGATTAAGCGGCAGTAACGTTCGTCAGGTAGGAGCAACAGCGACAAAACGAACAGCCATATGAAACCAATGAACGATTAAGCTAGTGAAATCACAAGGCGAATTAAGTCATGATTTCAATAAAATGAGCTAATCTTTAATTAAAGAAAAAAATGCGATGAGCTTCATATATATGCATGATAAAAAAGAAAAAGTGAATATACCACTTCCCGTAGTGCATGGTAGGCAAACCAACGACCTCCCCATGACGCGTGTAAAGTAGTACCAATGTTCTAGCAACACAGAGAGCTGATAAGCGAGAATCCTCGGGCACCATTTTATCCGTGCCTAATTCCAGAGTCCGTTCACGGCCACAGCTTTTATTCACCTTTTTACTTGTTCCCTTGCCTACCCTTATCCCGCAGTCAGAAAAATATTTTTAATGCACACAAATAAAAGAGATATGTTCACCCTATAATGGTGACGGCTACTCATTTTCGTCACATTAGTAAAAAAATAAATATTGTAAGATAAGGAGACGCAACTGTTCCTTCTATCGCCACAGAAAAAAGAAACAGGTATGTTACAGTCCTTGCTTACGTAAAGGATATGTTTATCGTAAAAGGCGACGGGAAGTGTACAGGCTGCAGGGCAGGCGACGGGACGGTAGTTGAGACAGATATTATTTGACACAGGTACCCATGGAGACGCATGTACACTGAAAGTGCGCCGACCACAGTGGCATAAAAGTACATAAAAAAGAGTTTTAATTACTCCAAAGAAACGTAGCATCCTTGCCTCTGTTTACTGCATGGAATCGCTCTCCGCCCTCTCTCTCTGATCTTTCTTTGGTTCTAAACAGCAGGGATCGTTATATGAGGAGTGATTGTTTCTTTCCTGTAAGCAAAGCTGAAGAAAAAAAAAGAAGCACGCATTAGGACTCTAGCGAAAAGTAAGGTTGAAAGGAAAAGCGAATAGACAAACATATGAGGAAACATTTTCCCCATTCTTCTCGCAAGAAATGGGGAGGAGAGAAGGCACAGAAACCCAAACAGCTGGCTAGGGCAGTAAGCCAGGCGCATGAGTTATGACAAAAGAATAAAGAAAGAAGGTAGCATTGCGGCAATGCTTTGGCCGGCATGGTCTCCTTGATGCATTCTAATTTGCATTTCCCACTTCTCCCATTCGCATTGTCTTTCGTATCAACTGCCCCCATTCGTTTTCATTTGTAGCGCGGGGCACGCAAGTCTTTTCGTTTCTGTCCATTGTTTTTCTTTTTTGTTTTTATGTCTCTTCCTTTGAAGGAGCACTTTTCCGGATTTCTCCTCTCCTTTACTCCACTACCTTTTCAAGCGTCATGGACCACCGTGCGAATGCGAACAAGCATTCCAGGTCGTGCTGCTTTCATTTTGTGCTTTGCGCGTCGGCTTTGCTGTTAGAACATAGGCCCGACGCTGTTTGTTGTGATTGGTATGCGGAGTGGTGCTTCCGTCGAAGGCTTCCTTGTTGTCGGCCCTACTGGCGTCCCCCCTTTGTGGGTCTTTCTGTGTACCTAATAACATTCGTGTCGTTCTTACTTGTTTCGGAAAAAAAAAAAAACCCCTGCACCATCCCTCGGCAAACCTGAAACGTATAAAGCCACATTTTTTGTAGAATACGATGCTTCAATATAAAGCTGAATAATTTGAGCACGTTTATACTTTTAAGGCGAGAGCCTGAAGTGGCTCACGGGTCGAAAAACCCGGTCCAGTGTTACCGAAAAAGTGGCTGTCCGGCGTTATTTCACCAAGATTGATGGTGCCACCATTGATGATCGAACCCGCGACCACTGGTGGGAGCCAGAACCACGACCTTTGATTTTATTTAAGGCTAAGTTAAATAAGGCACTCGAACTAACGAGCTTTGGTGTGAGTCGAACCCTCGACCTCTGGTAGGACCAAAATTCTATGGCACCAAAATTGATGGTGTCACCATCAATGGTCGAACTCACGATAATTGGTGGGAGTCGAGCCCACGACCTTTGGTGTTAATTAAGGCAAAGTTAATGAAGACACAGTTAATTAAAATGGAGCTGATAGTAAATTGAGAGACTCGAACCCATGACCGTTCGTGTTAATTAGGACCAAGTTAATTAGGGCATAGCTAACTAAGGTAGAGTGTATTGAAGCATTCGAACCCAGGGCCTTTGGTGGGAGAAAACAAGTAACAGGAAGGAACAACGCATTCGAATGAGGATATCGCGAAAATTATTTAATGTCTCGCGAGGGCGGCAGGCTTTCGCCTTCATCCTCGTTAGCGTTTGCTAAAGTTACTGTCAATGTTCTGTTTTTTAATCGCACTGCCCCGTCATTTAACGTCCAAACCTTTCTACTGCACTGAGAAGCCGTGCAAGGATATCAGAGAACCTAGAACTTATTTTAAAAACCACGCAGAGAGGCATTTTTCATTCGGTCATTTCTCTTCGCCTATATGCTTTTAAGGTTAATACCAACTTGCCTAATCGGAAAAGAAATTCGCGTTGCTTAGGAATCATGCACTTCGATGCCTTTCGATAGATCTTTTTTTTATTTGAGTTTATTATTTTGGCGCTCAATATTACGGCGGGGACAAGCAGCGTGACCAGGCAATGTAGCGTTGGCGATACATGATGAGTGATATTTCAAAACTGTAAACAAAAACATTGAAATATTTCTGACCCAACAAGGAAGCTATATAACCTACCATTAAGAGTTTAAAGAAGTTAAGTGAGATTGAAAGAGCTATTATCCTACGTCGAAATGAAATAAACAAATAAAATCAAGTGCAGTGCGAGCTTCATTTACTACTTTGCCTGAAATGCTCGAGACCAAGAAAACAATGCAAAGGATTAGGGCAGTAAAAATTGCTCAGCCACAATACAATACTATACTACACAATTTTGTTCGTTTGAATGAATACATAGTATATTATGCTTATCCACTTAAAGCACAATGCGCTTGTTTGGCTACAGTTTCAGTTACATCGTGATTCACTTTTGGATGAAAGGCAGAAAAGCTTCTTTTGCTTCTCGACTGTTTTCATCCTGCATAAAGCAGGACGTGGCACGCTACAAGAAATGCGACTTCCTTTCTTTAACACTTCCCCAGTGTAGTGCCGAAAAGCAGCTGTAAAGGGGTTACCCTTTCCACCTTTTATTTTGTTTCTCTCTCTCCATATCTGTTCCAAAGCGACATCAATGGCCGGCATTAAGTTTTTTTTTTCGTCTAGCAGTAAACACCGAAAGACAGTGCTGTATACAGTGCGAAAGATCCTGAAATTGCGTTCAGGTAAGTACTACTGCAGCGAACAGACGCTGCGGCTGAGCTGCGATTGATGTTGCCCCTGTGGGACTCAAATGTTTTCACCATGTGTCGGTTGCGTTCGTTGTCTCCGGACATACGGATGCACCTCCCGCCTGGATTACCACAACGTGAACAGACCATGGTTTACCGTCTGTGGCTAGGCTTTACCTTTACAAACTCATATGCTTTCCTCATAGGAATGGCCAACAGCCCCACGTGCGACACATGTAACATCGACGAGACGCTCGCACACATTATCTGTGTCTGCCCGCGATACAATGCTGAGAGACAAGTGATGTGCAGAGTACTGGACCAGTTGGACAATCGTCCACTTTCAGATCTAAAAGCTTTAGGCCAATGTTCCGAAAGAACATCCGCGTTGAAGGCCTTACTCGCACTATTAAGGTTCTTGCGGTCTACGGGGCTTCACGACAGACTCTAAGAATGCCGCCCCCTACCGCTCTGTAGCGTACGCGCTTTGTTCGTGCTTGTCTCCCTTCTTTTCTATCTCCCCCTTCCACTCTGTTTCTCTCTTTATTCCCCTTAACCCTTACCCCTACGCAGAGTCGCCAACCGAAACTACCTCTGGTTAACCTCCCTGCCTTTCTCTGCATTATTTTCTCTCTCTCTCACCGAAAGTCGGTCATTGCTTTGCTGACATTTTTTACCTAGCAGTGACCTATTAGAAGGACTATAATGATCGCATCCCATCCACCCCCCCCTTTTTTTTTTCACGCCTTTCTTTTTGTCTTCGCTCTTCTTTCCGTCTTTACTTTCCCTTTCCTTTCACCTAGTGCAGGGTAGCAAACCAGAGGCTTTAACTCTGGTTAACCTCCCTGCCTTTTTGTCCTTTGCATCTCTCTCTCTCAAGTGAAAAGTATAGGAATGTCCACCTCATGTTGAATAAGGCACCATGAATTGCAACTAAAAAAAAATATGGCCTTTAGATTTCATCAGTGTTGATTTTCAGCGAGAAATATGGGCCATGAAACTTTAAGAAAATGGACGGACAGAGAGTGGAATAAATGAAGATAACTTTTCACTTATTCTAGCCTAAATTTTTCTGCCTCAGAAGAGATATCAGCTTCAAAAATTGTTTAAGGATAAATTGTTAAACAACTGATAAAGCCTCTTGTTAGCTAAGCTTATAGGAGTTGGGATGGCCACCCCTGTCTTGTTTGCTTCAATTTCTTCTACTTAGTTCCTGTTGGTTGCGCGCCGACAACAGCACGCGGTATCTAGCAATGCTTCGCAATCCGCCTCTTTCATGTTCAAAGGTACGCCCTTTGAACTAGGTTGAAAGGTACGCCCAAGCTACCACATCAGCATTATTCCATTATTCCATACTTAAAATCTAAAGAGTGCGGTGAATAATAGTATACTTTAGAAAAAAATGAACTAGAATGAAACCTTATGTTTCATGAAAATACAGAAAAATCTCATTTCCTTTTATGTTATTTTCTTCTAAGCGCATTTATGAAGAATACTAAACACGAAAGCACATAACACATTCAAGAATATTAGTTCTAGCATAAGGAAACGTGCATTTCCGAATGACATCAGTTTGTTTCAGAGAATAAACGAAAGAGAATTTAATTCTATCATTATTTGACAGCTTCTTTCAACTTTTTGTACGAGCAGACGCCAACGCATTTCCTGTCTTTTTCATTGAAATATCCGTTTACTGCAGCATGTGTTTCTGATGCCATGCATAGAAATTCGGGGCAGAAACAGAACCAGGCTTGTTTATTCATTTGAGAAACGCAAGCAGTGCAAGTTAGGTTTCTGCTGAAGCGAATTTAGTAATGATAACTCAAGACTTCGAATCAAACACAAATACACGTTAACGTTTAACCTGCTTGACTAAACAATCGGCCCTTTACATATGAAAAGTTTTAGGGATTTGCGAGGTATGTGAGTTAAACTAACGCGTACACAGTTTCTCATGTGTCGTGCAACCTGCACAGACAGAACGTCGTGCTTTCTCGCGCGAGCGCACAATTTCTCTTTACTGAGACAAAGCGCGCGCTCCTGTGAGATTACTTCCCAGTCCATCCACGTTACCAAAGAAGCTGGAATGTTGCCTGCGCAAAACAAGCACTTTCCCAAATCCAGTGTGTTAGCCGCTGTTCTCAACAAATAGGACATGATTGCGCACGTGGGCTCACAGTAAAAGAGTTCAGACCCTCCATTTCCATGCGCCCAGCTTGCAGCACTGAGAGATATGCACACGCGTAACTTGTAGATAAATATAAGACAAAGACGAAACGTCTCCTGGTTACCTCTGGCCGCGCTCTTCTCTTCTACATGTAGCCCACTTTACGACGAAGTATCACTAACTGCAGCAAGAGGAACCAACTGCCCCAGTTTTAGTTTTATTAATGCTATTGCTATTCTTTGAGTTTGCGGTATGTTCGCCTGTCTGTCCTTTCGTCCGTATCTAACCTCTTTCACTCCAACTTTGGTCGTCCATGGTAAGATGGGTAGAGAATCGGGCTGTTGTGCTGAGGGAATGTGATTGGAAACCAACCACCGGAATATCTAAGGTCACTGGTCGTATGACACTGGGTATGTGCCCCTGATAAGTTAAATCGTTTCATGTGAAATTGTGCTACTGGGTGTGCGCCACTTCTTATGTTCCGCTCTTCAATTCACCTCCCTGACGGCAACTTGGTTCACTGTGTATGCGCCAATGGCTATGCACCGCTCTTCAATGACCGTCCTCGAAGCCAGCTTGGGTCACTGGGTAGGTGCCAGTGGGCATGCACCGCTCTTGAATGGCCCCCTTTGATGCCAACTTCCATCAATGGGCCTCTGCTACTTGTCAATGGCGAAATAAAAGCAAAAAAGAACGCTTAAAATTTATTTGGCGCTTGGCGCCTTCAAACCTGCGTCACATATATGCCACACAACCTTCTCTGAATGCATATTCACACAAGCGCCACGCGTGGAGTCCGTGGCGGCGCCGCAGAATGGCCCAGCGTGTCCAGAGGACAGCGCGCGAAAGAAACCCGGCTACAGACACTCCTCATCTGCGATGCGTCTCTGTGGTGGCAATACGTTGTGTCGCTATTTTAGTAGATTCATAATCGTAGTAACGGCGACATTCATATTGAGATGGGCTCTGCCGCAATTATTTTTTCAGACACATGTCGCCCACGCATATTGCGATGGGCGCGCTACAAAGGCCCAGGCGTGTCCCGAGGGAAGCCCGATAGGAAAACCCAGCTGCCGCAGATGCCTCATACATAAGTAATTCAACGAACAAATCAACAAACAAGCGAACAAACAACCAAGTCAATAAATAAATAAATAAATAAATAGATAAATAAATAAATAAATAAATAAATGACACGTTTAGGCCAATCACATTTACGTCGACGCTCATCGTAAAATTTGTTCTGCTGAAATTTTCGTCCGTCGCAACCAAATGAAGTCGACAGACAATGAAGTCGAAAAAAAGCATAGGCCAAGTCCCCCTTAACTCTCCTTAACTTCATTGTCTGTTGGCTTCATATGGTCGCGACCATGAACAATCGGTCCGTTTATAACCTTGCTAATATTGAGAACTGAATTAATTCTAATCCGCTTTTCAAGCGAGGTTCTATAACTCATGTATGTCTTTCCACTAAGTAGGTTATACTCGCATAGACACACGCTCTTATGCTGTCCGGTGTACCAGAAGGCCAGGGCTTCTCAAGCTGTTCTCACATATTTTACCTGTCCTCCTCTATAATTTTTTTCTCGTTGCGGAATAAAACTTAAGTTCAATTCATTTCAATCGCTGCACGCTCCTAATTTGTACACAGTCGGCTAGAAAATATAAAATAAAATAATATTTACGACGACGCCCAAGCAGTGCTTCTTATGAGTAGGCGTATTATGTGCATAAAATCGTGCTCCCCTTACGCTGGGTTCAGTGCTATTGGCCATTGGCGGCACCATTATTTGCCTTCACTAACTTGAAAGATTCTATTCACAGTTTACACACCCTACTCAGGAGGAAGTCGCTTTACTGCAGAGTAGTTTCCTTAGCGACGGAAAGGCCAACTGAGCTGGTCTCAGCTAAAGCCCGTAACTCTTTTTGTCATCTGCATATTTATATTCTGAAATAGAATAAACGTGTCTTCATGGGGGCGGAATGCAATAACATTCGTGTACCATGCATTGGGTACCATGCACTATGGCGTGTCTGATAATCAGATCGTTTTTTTTGGCAAGAAAAATCTTGGAGTTCAGAATAAACTTGTGTTGCGCTGTTGACGGGTAAGGAAATTTGCTCTGGCAAAAGCTTGCATAATTTAGTTCCGTGCAGAAAATTACTTTGCTTATGGAGACTGCTTCAACGAAGTCAGCTTGTTGGCTAGTAGTTAATAGGCTCCTTGTAGGAGATTTTACGTTTCTGCAATTTTTTTTTCTTTCGCGAATGCTACTTATGGTTACCCGCGGCGACGTTACGAAAGCACGTGTTGCATAGCTGCGCGGAAACTTGCAGTTGCAAAGCTAGCGTCTCTGAAGACGTCTTTTTTTCTTCCTTTGCAGCGCCGCTTTGAAAGACGTGAGTGACGCTCTGAGAATTAGGATGTAGACTTAGTGAGTGACTTCTCTCTCTCTCTCTCTCTCTCTCTCTCTCTCTCTATATATATATATATATATATATATATATATATATATATTTCATTCTTCGTGCACTTGCGCTGAAGGGAGCCAAGAATTGTCTTCTGGGTAGATCCAAGAGCAGCCACCCACTCTGATGCAAATGAGAATTCACTGACGCATCTTTTTCCGCTGGCTGAGACGGAATAAGGGGGACATGTTCACGCACTGTCAGCCATCTCGAGACAAACTTTATTTCGCAAGCGCTTCTTTCTCCACGCATAGAAATATTTAGCATTACAACATTCTAACTTCTCATAAAACTCAAAGGAGGAACCAGCAGATATGGTAAACCTGGCATATATTCTATTTATGTATTGCTGTATAAAATATCTGCATAAGTAGTACAGACAGAAACCATTCTGTGTGAAATTTGCCCAACTTTCACGAGAATTCCTCATTTGTTTTGCAAATTGAAGTCATAGCGTAGGTTTCATTTAAAGAGTTTCTACCGCTCTGCGATGTTACGGACCATCGCTTGTTTGCTAATTATTCATTCAATGCTGCATTCAAACATCTACAATTTCAGTGCAAGATGGAAGCTATCTTGAGTTTTGAATACCCTGGTAAAAATATTTCGTTCTACCTAAAACCTAAAACCCCGAATGTAGATACAACGCGCCAGAACGTTAAGTAATAACTTGTGACGTTGATGAACAAAATCAGAAGCAAGGAAACGCGTGTTAAAGAATAATTATTGCTTCAGTCGGTTCTGGTAAAACACAAAAATACGAGGAAAGAAAATGGCAGGGGCTTGTCTTCCTTATTATTTTTCTAGTTTTGTGATATCTTCTAGGTGTAGTGTTGTGTTTATAATAATAATGGCTCTACTTTCGTGTTGGCGTTATTAGAATAGGTAACGGGGCATTTTTTCACGGGTTCGAAAGGAAATTTAGGTAAACTTAGTAAATCGTCTGCAATTTCTTCTTCAACCACAAATCGTAGATTGTCGACCACATTGCTAAAAAAGAGTAACCGCTTTCTGATGTTTAAACAGTTTCTAGACGTTTATCGTTAAGTATATTCCAAAAGATTGAATGCCAAGCAGCGACGTTTGTCAGAATCATACGATTCGCGCATAGTGGAGGTGATGTGTCGGGCTTCATCAAACCAATGCCTACATTGCTTTGGGGGATCTTGCATGTGGCTGTGGTTGCCTACATGATGGCGCAGCGATGCCAAGTTATGGACAGGAGCCTTCCATGAGCCTGGCGGCAAAAGCTCCCCCTGAGGCATATACTGAACGAGCGCTGGCGGGGACCTCTACGCACGCATTTCTAACAGAGCGACGAGTGCGATTCACTGTGCGAGAGGGAAAACAGAATTGAGAAAGTGGACGGCCGGGTTCGCAGATCTGATGAGGGTAGAATGGCTAGAAAAGGAAGGAGCACAGTGAGCACGGGGTCAGCGTCATTTGGCGACGAAGGCTAATTTGTAAAAGCCTCGTTGCCTCCACGAGCTGCTAGCACGGCGCACTGATGAGGCGGGCCATCTGATTGAGTGTGACCAGAACACCCTTTTTGATCGTCCTGTCGTCATCATCCATGCTCGGCGTCATGCTAGTCTCACCTGCCAGAATACATTCTCTTCTGCTGTCACACCTCACCACTATCATACTCACTATGTCGATCCTCACAACCCTTTCCTTTTCGACTGATGGGGCCAACCATACTGGGAAAATAAGCTAGCCGCTGAGAAAGTGGAAAGACAACCACGGATTGCAAATATTTTGCATGCTGTTGCTTGCATTTAAAGTCTGCACTTTACGATGGTGCGTTTAATTTTACGTTTCTTTTCTTCAACGGTTATTTGATCGAGCTATCTGCTTTCATCATAACACAGAAAGCGCTCAGAAATAAACTTGTAGAGGATGCATATCGCACAACATGCTTTGAACACTGGATACGATACGTAGCCTCGTTTTGTAAACGTGCCTCTGGGGCGTTTTGAGGCACGTTCTGAATCACTTCCTGCAATTTCGGTACGCACATGCCTATCGGCCCAGGCACTGTAAACCTGTAGAGCCGGTGCACTGAAAAGATCCAAAACTCGATAAAAAAAAGCACTAAGCAGCAGAGCCTCGTGTTCACGCAGTGAATAGTTGTATGTGCGGAGAAGAACAATAAGACAAAAAGGAAAGTCTTTCAGTTCGCATTGTGCTACATTTGCATTTATTTCATCCGTTCAACATATAGAAAATGTCTTTCGAAGAGTCTTTTTTGCATCACGACGGTTGCTTTTGTTCGTCTTGTAATGACTTCCGTTTCACAGAGCATGACAGTCGACTCCGAAGCGGCGCCTAGAGGTTCGTCCGTGCAGATACACGTCCTCAGTTGTGCTTTACCCGTTTCAGCTCTTCAGATTTTGATACCCCACGTATAAGTGTCCTTGTAAACATCTTAAGGGTGAACTGCGCTACGGCCATGAACAGATGACGACGAAGGAATTGCGTGATGCTAATTTTTAAAATTTTATGTGCGAGAAGGGTTGCGCTTTTTTTTTTGTTTCATCGCCTCTCTTGTTTTTCAATACCGCCGCCGCGCCAGCTGACGGTCGCACGCCAGCTCCATTCACACGTGCGTCGTCTATGCCTGTGTAGCGTCGACCACGTTTCCTTCCCAGACTGAAGTCAGACAAAAGCAAATGCACACTCTTTAAAGCATGCCTACGTGGTGGCGCGGTTGTGATCAAGGTATTGCAGACGGCACCGGGCTGAGGTACAGCGAAACACTTGCACCAAGCAAACACGCAATATCTGTGTTCTCGTTGCTTCGTGACTAGCTCGTATTACCTATTCTTTTTTTCTTGTACCTGCAGCTCTCTTCGTTTCTTTGCGTTTTATTTTTCGCCCTCTCGTAGATACAGTTTCACTGTCTCTAACCTTGCGGAATGTTTACTCAGCCCTGGGAATATGTTTTTCATTTTGGTGGCCTGCGCCCGCATCCTTCTATGGTTTGATGGCAATAGCGTTCTTCAATAGACGCACGGAGTACCAGTGGCCTGTTGGCCCGCTGTTCTATTACTGCTGCGGTGCCGATCCGCAACACTTCAATCACCTCATGGCCAAAGATGACATGGAGTGGAAGCAGACTGACACTCAGTCCTTCTTACACTGTTAACTTGTTGCTTTATTTATTTATTTATTTTATTTATACAAGTACCTGCAGCGCCACAAGGGCATTATTGCAGGGGGGGACAAATTGAAGAAAAGTGAACATGTGACAAAAACTTGATACAGCAGAGCACAGGTGGTAAGAGTAACAAAATACGTAACATAGATGAGTCATCTCGACGGCAAAACGTTCTTGTGAAATGCGGTGCAAATTTGCAAGACAGAAATGGAGAGGGTACACTATCGCATGAAGTGCAATGCCAGCCAAATGATATAAAGAAAACGGGATAATATACTACGACAGACTGCGTGACAATAAAGACAGAAACTCTGAACACGTTTTACATTCACCAATGCTCCTGGGAAGCCTATTCCAGTGTGCGGAAACATGCGGGAAAAATGAATTATGGTAGACATCAGTACGACAGCGCATTTCAAGGACTTTCAGCTCGTGATCACATCGTTTAGAGATGAAGTGGGGAGGGAAAATGTACAAGTTCTTGTTTATTCCTGTGAGATCAAAGTAGATTCGGAAAAAAAGTTCTAATTTTGCAGTTAATCGGCGGTGTGCTAGTGATTTCCAACCAAGGTCCTCTTTAAGCAATGTAATACTGCTACGGAAATTATAATTACCAGAAACAAATCTTGCAGCGCGGTTTTGGACGCGTTCAAGATTTTCTTTAAGTTTAGAGCTTTGAGGGTCCCATACCTGGCAAGCGTATTCGAGTACCGGACGAACATTTGTTATGTAAAGCTGTTCTTTTACTTTCTGGGGGGCGTTATAAAAATTACGTCTAACAAGGTTTAGTATACGAGATGATTTTAAGGTTAAGTATTCAATATGTCTGTTCCATGTTAAATTTTCTGAAAAATAGACCCCGAGGTATTTGTAGTGTTCGACCTTTTCAAGAAGTAGTCCGTCCAATTTATACACTGATCTCACAGGAAAGCGTTTACGGGTGAATGACACAAGTTGGCATTTAGCATTGTTCAAAGACATGCCCCACTTAATGCACCAAGCATGAATTTTGTTTAGATCATTCTGCAAACTACTAACATCACAAACATTTTCTACATTCTTGTATATGGCACAATCATCAGCATATAACCTCACTTTGCATTCTAGATTGTGCACAATGTCATTTATAAAGACTAAAAATAACAAAGGCCCCAAAACAGACCCTTGGGGCACGCCAGAGGTTACGGTGACAGGTGTTGATTTGGTTCCGTTTATTAAAACATGCTGTGTTCGTCCAGACAGGTAATTTCGAATCCAATGTAGTATTGCAGGGTGTATACCGAGACAAGATAATTTATGTAAAAGCAATGCATGAGAAACTGTGTCGAAAGCTTTCCGGAAATCTAAAAATATACAGTCTACCTGAAATCCAAGGTCAAAAGAGTAAAAGAGATCGTGAGCGAACTCTACCAGTTGAGTCGTACATGACAAGCCAGGCCTAAATCCATGTTGAAAATCCGAAAAAAATTTATTGCTTTGAAGGTGTTTCATCACAGCACTGTATATGATGTGTTCTATTGTTTTGCAACATACACATGTTAGAGAAATAGGCCTGTAGTTTTCTAGTACATCTTTGGGACCGTTTTTATGTATGGGAACGACGTGGGCTACCTTCCACTCTGCAGGTAATGAAATGGTATTTAATGATTTATTAAACATCTCTTTGCACAAAGCCGCTGAGCATAAAACGCCCAAATTAAGGAAATTCGTTGTTAGCTCATGGAATACTCCCGCTCGTTGAAGGTGTATTTCAATTTGCCACTTTCGTGGAGACGTTTGTGAAATGTCTGCTTCAAGTGTCGAGAATTTTTGGACTCGTATTCGTGGGTATGTTTATTAGTCCAAGTATTCCAACTTTATGACCTTAATTTGTTGAATGTCCTTTTTTTTCATCGGCTAGTCATTTTCTAAGCTGTGGTGCCTAATTGGCGGAGTTCCTCACTCTCGCCAGGCTTCTGTTGGAGATTAAACTGCCAGGTGCCCTTAATTATGACATTAAATTAAATTTTAGCAATGTTTGCGAACAGCTTAACCAACCCCTACTTAGCCGGCTCAATGCTGCACGCAAGATACTGTTGCGTCACATCACATCCTATCTCCTACTGTTCATCTTCATGTTCTCTACCGCGCATTTATGTGCGCAGATACCTCGGTCATCATCTTTTCGCTGTTGTTGTTGAGCAATGCAACATTGATGCTTTATGATCATACATTACTAAACTGCGTAAAGTATGCGGTGCGATGCATATGACAATATGACGGGGGCAATATTATTGTTAGAATATGGATCCAGAATGTTCAAAGAGCAACAAATTTACGCAAGGATAAACAGGCAAAATCGACATCTGTGAGCAAGTGCATATACATGCCGCCTTGGTACCCGCCATTTCACAACCATCTGCGTGAGCCGCTCTTTCACATGCAGTTCAAAACACTACGAACAACTGCATAGTTAAAAAAACAAGAGCACAAGTTCAGCCTCGGAGACACAAATGCGAGAGACAGCTCCCGTTTACTCAGTCCATAGCAAGCGCATTCGATGAGCGGAAAACAGTAAAGAACTTAGTGAATAAGAGTGACAGTAACATGGTTGTCAGCTACTAGAATGAAAAAGCCCCTCCACACTTTTCTGAACAGAGAATGAAAGCGAGGCCGGTACTTTTTCCGTGAAAGAATGATGGCGAAAGAGGCAGACGTTAGTGTGTCGTTCAGTGGACTGTTGCTCAGAGCCAGAATAAAGGACCGACAGGAAGAAGGCAGGACAAATGGAAGCAAGGGAAAGGTGCGCTTAGGGGCCTTTGCGAACGGCCATGCGGGCCTCGCACCGTCATGCCGGAAGTTCCCGGTGCTGATTGCCCCCTTCCGACGAGCATAATGGCCCGCCGCCCTTTCACTGGGAGAGTCAGACCAGTGCGACTCACCGCATCGGTCTGATCTGAATGCTTCCGACATAATATGCCCTTGAGTCACTTCTGTGCTGCAAAAGAGAAAGAGCGACATTGGGGTGTTTGTAGGTGCCTTAGAGGCAGATTGGCTATAGCCATTTAGAATTATCTTGGTACGCCTCCTACACACACTTCCCTCTTCTGAATTATTTCTTCCTTACCCCTGTTGTATACCTAATCGCTTCAGAATACTATGTCATGTTTCGCTATTGACGGGAGCAGTAATTTCTCTCTCTCGGCGGCAGTTTAAGAGCCACCACAGCCCACGGACCGGAAGAGGACACCAATTAATAAGGAGGGCATTACCAACGCGCTCACGCTCGTACCCACATCCACTGGTTGCGGTGGTTGTACACAGTTCACTTCAAAAAATAGCCTAAGCTTTTGCGCATACCCTCAGTTGGTATATAGACTTTAAAAGGCTCTACAGAAACCACCAGATCCAATATCGATCGCTTAAGAGCGGTGAACTCAGATGTGTCGGCGGTCACTTGGAATTGGTATTGCGCAAGGGTCGTTGGTGTTTGAAATTTGCACCATATATGTCCTCTCGTTCGCACTGACTGCTGGGTGCACTGTAGCTGCTTGGTTGAAACATCGAGGTTTCTTCGAGGAAGAACGGACGGGTAAGGCCTTGGCCAGCACCCACCAGCCGTGTAGGCTATCACAAATGAGGGCTTGACTGGCTGCGGTGGATGAGGGTTCGAGCGTGGGCACGTTGTCCACAGTCCACTTTTGTTTTTAATGTGTTAGTCTACTTTGGTACTTGATGCACTTTACGGGGTCTGTGCATCGTCGTTTGTGTCTATGTATGTTTGTTTGTATCTAACCTTTTTCAACCTAGCTGGATCACTGGGTAGTCAGTAGTCGTATGGGTAGCGCACCATACTCATGTGCTGAGATAAGAGGGATCGAAACCAACGATCACACAAACTTGGGTCACTGAGCATGTCACAGTGCGTACATACGTGCGGCTCTTCATTGAACCTCTAGTACGCCGCATAAGTCGCTGTAGACGCAGGACTGGGTAGGTACCGCTGTTCTAAAAGACTTCATGACGCCGATATGTAGTACTGGGCATGTCCAACTCGGTCTGTGTTGATCTCCAATGTGTATATTTGATGACAACTTCGGTCACTCGGTATGTGCCTTTAGGTGAGTTCAGCTCATCAACGAACGTCTCTGATGACGACTGGATTAACTAGAGGTGTGCCACTGGGAATTTGCCGGTTTACAATGACGGAAACGATCCCTTAAATTTCTTCTATGCTGAGCAGAATAGAACCAACGTCAGTAGGGTTCCTCAAGGACAACAACCCGATGCATAAGCAGGCTATGGCACAAATTCACTGGGAATATGCCGTTTGGCATAACGCCTTTCACGCCAACTCTTTAGCGAACTGCGCCATGAATGCGCCGGGTTTTGTAAACCTCTCGTCAACTTGGGTCACTGGTATGTGCCACTGAGTGTGCGGCAGGTGAGGGAATAATTCTCAGCTTTTACGGACACCGGCGCGCTACGCTTCTCAAATGTGTGGACACGCGTGTGGACTTCTCTGCAGTGCCGCTAGATGGCGCAGTGCTCCCTGAAAGAAGCGTCCAGAAAAAAGCCCCAAGGGACTTAGCTGCGGTAAAGCTAGGGAAACAATTGAGGAAATTTAATTAGAATTTGAAGATATCTGCCGAGCGATCGATTTAGGAATCACTGGCCTTCTTGAAGCCCTTGGGTTCAGCGAGAGAAGGGGGAAGGTAACGCTATCCACAACAGAGATTAGTAAGAGGCGATTGGAAGATTGGCGGAAATAGGGAAATGACAAACAACGGAGGCGGACAAAAACCAAGTTCACAGTAGAAGTTCAGAAACTTCTGTTATGACAATTCATCGTGGGTTTCTTTGTTTCCTTTTTTTAGCAAGAGCTTGGTGGCGCAATCCACCGCCCCATTCCCACGGGGACGCTCATAACGTCCATCCGGAGTGTGAGAGAGAAGCCCGGTTGCCGAACGACGCGTTTCTCAGCGTTCGCACGCAGCGGCGCGACATGCATTTCGGAGGCCATGTGCAGGCTTCGCGGCAGCGGCCACAGTGCACCCAGCGCACACAGCCATCATTGCGAACCAGAGGATGAATGTGGTGCAAAGTGCAAAACACCAACCATTTTTGCGCCAAACAAATTCGATATGACGCCTACAGATCAGAGTTCACTGCTTTTAAGCGATCTATCTCTGATCATGCAGTTTCTATAGAGTGCTTGAAATCTCTATAACCTGAGAATAAGCGGAGAAGCTTGCGGCAAAAAAAGTGAGCTTTGGACCACGCGGATAATTTGGCTGTAATTAACACCAAAGGTCGTGAGTTTGACTCCTAACGAAGGTCGAGGGTTCAACCTCTAATTTTGGTGCGATTGAATTTTGGTGTCATAACGCCTGACGGTCACTTTCTCAAGCCATGAGCCACATAATGCTTTCGCCTTATTATTTCGAGCGTTACGGCGCCTCAAAAAGAAGGGCGTTTGTGGATATTATTTATGTTTATTTCATTATGCTTGCATGACTATACCGCTGCATGAAGTTTGCTCGAAGAGGTTCCTAGCGTTGTCTCGTTTAGTAAGAGAATTACAATGCTAGATTTAATTGCGCTGTGACGTGGTAACTTTGATGCCAAATGGCAAGAGTGCAAGTAATAAGCCGAGGAAGTGTCACGATAGAAACGTGCGGAGGATTTTGTTAAAAGAAGTGGTAATATCCACGCTATGTTAGGCGTTTATGTCATCTCGTAATGTCAGCATCATATGTAATCGGCATATGACTGCTTACCGTTGTCTACAGGTGAAAAGAAAATTTTACTGGTGTTGAGATGGCGGGAAGTGAAGACAGAGAAAGATGACAAGCCGTAGATAAATACAGCACACAAAATCTAGTCAGACGAATAGCGAACGTTCTGCAAGGAAAAGCCATCACGCTTCTCGACGTAGCGTGGCAGCACAGTCGTTCGGGCGCCTATGTGGGTGCCGACATAATGTTGATTAATGGCTGCTAATGAAGGAGATAGCTCTTCATTAGCCAGGACGCAGTAGGGCCCCTGTCGTTGGCTCCGTGCACGATGACGAAGATATGGCTTCCGCTGACGGCATGCAGCCTGAACAAGGTGTCGGCATCGTAGGAGTGCGGAGCCACGGGCTGCTGTGGAGGTCCTGGCGAGAGAACGACATTGTGCGCACATCGCGATGCACGAGCCCGAGCTTCAATTGTAGCGGCAAGAGACAAATTGACTCTGCAGAATATAGACGAGATCGATGGCGCGGGGAAGATGTGGAAGGAGGTTTTTAGTGTCATGAAATTTTTGCATCTACTTGGCATTTCCTTCTTATGCTTTTACCTTAGTAGCTCAAAAAATATATGTACAAAAGAAGTAGATACGTAAAAAACATACTGGCGCAAGCTGCCATGTTATAATTTCGCAGTTTTACGAAATTTTCAAAAATGGCCTGTAGAAGATAGCAGGATTCTAGTGGCTCAACTGGATCATTAGAAGACGCGGACGTTCCTTGAGTAAGAAATTGAAACACATAATTAACTAATTAACAAGAAATCACTAATAACAACGTAATTCGTTATTTCACGGCACACATTGTAATTGACTCATTGTAGCCGGTGAACTTGCAAGGCACATCCACTTGAAAATAATTTTCACGGTGTTGCTAGTTTCGACATATATGTTGCCAAAGTGCGATGAAATACACGGGCGTTAAAGTTAATTTTGTTTTTTAAATGAATAAAAGGACGTATAAAAAAGTAAGTGGAACAACAGCGCATTTTTATCGCTAGTTTGATGGCGTATATCTCGAAACCCATGTAAAATTTGTTCTAAGTAGATATGCCCTTAAAAGCTTACCGGTTAAAATCCGTACATTGCAGTATGTACCGTAAAGTAATTAATTAAAAACTTGTTTAGAATTTTTTTGCAAGTAATTGCTTTGCTTATATTTTCGCATTTATCGATAATATAAGCCACACGATATGTTTAAGAATTCTTTTAAACTTCAAAGTGATCATATGACAAGGTATTCATGCGTTCGGTGACAGCTGAGTGCTACACACGACAACCATTTCATATGCTTATTCGTTTGTGCTATACTATATTGGCGTGGCGTTTCTGCTCCCATAGGTGTTTTCGAACCGAGTGGAACGTTTGTCACATCTAGCTAATCCATTTAGAAAAGCACATTTTGCAGGAAGCAGTGGAAAAAGATACTGAGTGAACTTATGGGATCAATTCCCACGTCGTCGCCCCATGGATCACGTTGGTGGTCGCAAATATTATAAACAAAAACAAAATGACGATATTTTACATCGGTAAAATTCTGTATAAAGTACTGTTTATACAGAAACTATTTAAAAATTGTGCACACTGCAGTAATAAGAATAGAAGGGCAGCTGTGCTCATTATTCTCCTCTTCGGGGACCTCGTCGTGCTCTTTTTCTTCGCTCCACTGTAAGAGACGGCCGCTGCGGAGCTCGGCAGTGGGTGCTGTGAATCATGTGCATCGCCGCTAGAATGTACGTAAATAGAACACAACACATGAATCAATACAACTTTTTCTCAGTTCACTCTTAGGAAACAGAAGCAGGGACTCTTCACAGAGTGTATCTGCACATGATGAGGACGTGCTGAACAAGAGGGTGGACGATCGGAACACCGAGTAACCGTCGGCGCGTCTTAGCCATGGCTACCAGCGAATGGGACTCCTCTTAGACGATATCATTAGCCTTGGATAAATGTTACCACTAATATTTAATTTTCAATATTTAGTGACGACGGCACGCAAATAGAAACATGCTAGAAGTACCAATATGTGCGTTCGCGTCAGGTTGAAAGAGACGAGATTTCTTTTTCTTAGAACGACAGAAAGCTGAGCTAGTTGGTAAGCATTCATTATGTCCACTTCTCTGCTCTTTTGTCCTGTCTGCACGCCTCACCTTTTTGCATAATGATTTCTTTTTCTGCGTGCCATGTGGCCTTCAAATATTATAACAACCTGTTGATAAATAGAAGAAAGAGAATTCTGGAACGAGTGGTCAAAACTATATGCTTTGTAGTGCCTCGGTATCACTCACTCACTCACTCACTCACTCACTCACTCACTCACTCACTCACTCACTCACTCACTCACTCACTCACTCACTCACTCACTCACTCACTCACTCACTCACTCACTCACTCACTCACTCACTCACTCACTCACTCACTCACTCACTCACTCACTCACACACACACTCACTCACTCACTCACTCACTCACTCACTCACTCACTCACTCACTCACTCACTCACTCACTCACTCACTCACTCACTCACTCACTCACTCACTCACTCGCAAGTAATACTGACTCACGTTTACTCAGCTTAACGGCGCGGGATCAAATTTTGACTGTGGGGGCTGCATTTCAACGAGGGCGAAACGCCAAAGCGTCCGTGTACTATGCATTGGGTGCACGTTAAAGAACCCCAGGTGGTCAAAATTATTACGGAGCCCCTGTGGGGGAACGCGACGGCAGTACGCGCTTCCGAGTACGCGCTTCCGAACGCGACGGCTCCTCGAATACGCGCTTTCCGAGCAAACCCGCTTGACTTCGTCGACAGCAGGCCGAACGTGGTCCCCAGTACTCAGACATACTCGCGCACTACTGACTGAACAGAAGGCGCTATACTCCCCTACACCACAGGCTGTACAGAGATGAAGCGGTCCAATTCAAAAGACTTCTGACGAACTCCTTTCCACAATTCGATGCTCCTAAACTGAATGCCCACAACGAGCTACAGCAAGAAGCCAAGCACGGCAAAATGCCCAACACCCTCTATCACGTAGTATGGGAAAGTGACGGCACCGACGTACTATCCATCAAAAAACCAAGCGTCGAGCAGTGGGAAGACCGGCAGACTAGCCCGGACCTTGACGACCAGGCGAGCGTGGTGGACATGGCGCGGTGGTAGGCGAGAGCTCACGGCGTCCTGGACTGAGGACGCCACCCACCTAGGATAAGGACGTCACCTGCTCATTTGATAAATAAAGTTTATTACTACTACTGCCCCCACTTCGGCGTGCCTCATAATCATATCATAATCTTGGCAAGCAAAACGCCAAAATTAAAAAAAATATATATATCGCTTAGTCATTCACCCGCCTATACATCTCTTCTTACCCGCTTCTTGCCCAGTTCGTAATGGACTTCTTGAAGAATGAATCATAATGCTAAAAATTAGACAGAAACCCTCGAGGATGATTAAGATGATCGTAAAAGTGAGAGAAGCTTTTCGTTGTTCGACTTCCTTAGTCGTTCCTCTGCCGACATCGAAGTTACCGTATTTTGGTTAAAGCAGCTGCACGTATGGCGCTACTTTTCACTGATCGACGTGTTGCTCCATTTGCAGCCGTCTCTGCAGTCTTACACAAAGCCCCAACCAGAGAGCTTGTTTAACTCAGGCCACTCAGGTGCGTTGTTCAGATTCTGCGACCGAGCGCAGGTGCGCATCCGTGCTTGCACCAATGAAGTCACCAGTGATGTTACCAATCAATGGGCACCGCGACCTACACATACTATTCTTCTCTTCACAGTCCTCGTCTGCACCACACGCTCTCTGGGCATTCCGACCTGTTCCCAGTCACCGCAGCATCAAAACCGCCCTGCCTACTCCGCAATGAAAACTTCCTTATGACATTGGAGAAGTGGCACACACCTGATTTCACTCAACATCGATTGCATTCCCTCGATCCATCTATGCAACTGCGGCTATTACCAGGGCTTCCGCGCAATGAGGAAACAATGCTGTGCCGCTTACGCTTAGGCGTCGCATTCACGAATGCATATACGTTTTTAATTGGAATGGCTGATAGCGCCGAGTGCAATGCCTGCGGTGTCGAAGAAACTATAGACCATCTACTGTGCTACTGCCCATCATTTGAAAATGAAAGACAAGATCTCTGCACAGCTCTCAACCAGTTAGATAGAAAACCGTTCACCTTGAACAAGATCTTGGGACCATGGCCTCGCATATCGCAGCTACAAAAGGCCACAAAAGCGCTGCTGCGATATATGAAAGATAGAGGATTGAGTCAGCGTCTGTGATCCGGACTGAGTGACTAAAAGATATCCCCGGTGGACTTTCTCTTGTTTCTTTAATCTTTCCGTCCCCGTTTCCGTTTCCCCAGTGTAGGGTAGCCAACCGAGCTCAGTCCTGGTTAACCTACCTACCTTTCAGTTATCATTTGCTCTCTCTCTCTCTCTCTTATAATGGTAATTTACCGCACTGGTTTCAGCGCCCTTCATATACGCGTATGTACATTGCGTCTACCCTTCTTGTGATTCACTGCCGTCTCTTCAGGGCTTGATTATTTTCGTCCCAGTTAACTGAAGCAGGATAGGAACGAAGAGCTTTCTCTTCAACGTTTGCGATAACCTGCGTCCCAGTTTTCCTTCCAAAAGAGAGATACGGAGAGTGCAGGAAATATAGGAACAAACCAAATAAATGACTAGCTTTCCTCGTTGTAAGAGAAACTGAATTGCGTAACGCTTCCATTCGCGAACACGAATGATGAATGATTGCTCTAGTGCTTAATGGCGAATAATTCATGCCTGCAGCCATTAGGTTTCTCCGAACTGCCACGTTTCGGGTGAGTCTTTGCAGAACGTAAACGACTTAGTTTATATTCACAGGAAAAAGCATTTCGAAATTGATTTGCTTATTTCCAAGTTCCTCGGTTTCTGCGTGAGAGTGCGTGACATTTTATCTCAGAAAGCATCCGTTACGTCACTGCAACTTTTCTCCAGCTGTGAAGGCGTGCAGTACGAGTGCTTTCTTGCGTGATAAGAGGAAATCTTTCAAGTTATTAGAAAGGACTGGAAGTTTAAACGAAACTCACGAATAACACAAATTATATTTAAAAAAATGTCCAGACAGTTCTAACAAATGAGGCGAAAAAGACGTCATCTCTCCATGCACGCAAGGGGTGAGGGAAATTCCCGCTATTGCGGGGCATATAGCCCGGCTACGTGAATGCACAAAGATTTGCGCCTGGAGCTGTAACAGCTGAGATATGGTGTGAGATCGAAGTAGCGCGCATGCAAGCAAGAAAACAAGCACTCACTCACTCACTCACTCACTCACTCACTCACTCACTCACTCACTCACTCACTCACTCACTCACTCACTCACTCACTCACTCACTCACTCACTCACTCACTCACTCACTCACTCACTCATCAAGGGCGCATTAGGACATCAAGGGCGCTGCACGCACACACACACACAAACGCACACAGGCGCGCGCACGCACGCACTGCGGTGCTTTGGTCTGTCGCACTGGAATATTCTCACTCGTGCAATCCATATTTCTCTGTTTTTTTATTGCAGTAGCAATTATGTGGACGCCCTATGCGCATTTCCGCTGTCGGTGTTGTCATTGTTCCGCTAAAGTCCAAGTGCGATAACATCGTTGCCGCCCGTCGTGAGCTGTATGCGCGAGTGAAAGCCTGAGAGGGGGAGCTGACGATGACGGCTCAATCTCGCGAGCGCAAGCGAGGAGAAGAAGGAGGTAGCGCGCCGTCTTCCACCACTCGCAAGGTACTGAGGGGAAGAGGGGGAGTTCTACTATGGCGGCTGCTGCGTATGATGCGGCCGGGCCGACCCTATTTTGAAGGCGACCTGCGATGGGGACAGAGTGCGCCGAGTGCTGATAGCTTCGTGTGTGTGGCGCTCTCGCCGTCTAGTTCACGTTGAAGCGAAAGGTCACTTCATACGATGCTGCTGCCGAGCTTCCTCAATTCAGCGTTCTCACAGCGAGTGTGCGCGGTCATCGAGTGAGATGTGTTCGTGTTTGTTTGTGCGCGGGTGACACCATGCTTGTTAGTTTAGTTGGTAAGCGAGTGTTTACAAGCTTATAGGGCCGATAAAACTACTATACTTACTTCCTATAGTTGCATACTAATTCACTATTGCAATCGATGCTTCGCCTTTCGGTTGAAAGCGCGAATTTTTGCAAATGACGGAAATAGTACTTAACTATAGTAAGGCCACAATATATAACCCCTGACCAGAACTGGAAATGGACTCTCTGGTGCAGTATTCGGCCACTGCCTTCCTTATACAATTAACCATGCCACTCAGTCCCACGCGGCTGCAAAGCACTTTATCAAGATGCCGGCAGACCAGCAAGGGTGCTAAGAACATCTGGAACTGGACAGGCTGCAACTAGAAACTTAACCTGGCAACGTTTATAATGCGTAGGCTAGATAACCGGTAGACCACTCGAGGTACCTAATAGGTACCAAGGGAATGGAAGTGCAGTTGAAGATGGCCGCAAATAAGGTGGAGAGATGAAATTATGAAATTTACAGGCGCAAGTTATAATCACCTAGCGCCAGATAGGGGTGATTGGGGAACACAGGGAGGCGCCTTCGTCCTGCAGTGGACATAAAAATAGGCTGAAAATTATAATAACCATAATGAAGATGATGATGACTGTATTCCCAGTGTTCTCAGTCGATGTTGCGAAGTAATGATCGTGGAAAATGAAACGCACGAGTAAGTGAGAGTGTCCGAGAGTCGGGGCTGTGTGACTTAACGGCAAAAACACTGGCAAAGAAGTTGGAAATCTTTGGGCTAAAAGCGGGCGAAAACCGGAAAACTGACCCAATCAAAGGGTCGTATACGCTCAAGAGTCCTCTGAATGACAGCACAACCCATAGACAAATGAAAAAATTCACCCACAGTTACGATATTCTTTAATCTCAATTTTGAGCGAAGCTCTATACGTGTTTTCATTTCGCAATATGTTGGCTGGCGCGGATAATCTGTGTCGTGCGGCACATTGCAAGCGGAGCAAAGAATGGCACGACTGCCTCGCTAATAGGGAGATTGCGAAAGGCAGTGCGTGGGTGACAGGTGGGCGCGATTCACAGCAGCCGACGCAGACAAACCACCGTTCATGCAGTGCTTTGTTTTCATATATTATGGTATTGGTCGACGCACTCCCCGCATGCCTTCGGTGAACAGACGAGGGAGCGATACTCTGGCGCCATCTCGTAGCGGTCTTCACCTCAGAGCCCGTCTTGCACGGCACTACGCTTTTCTTATACCCTTTCGCCATACTCTCTTCCTTCGCTTTCCTCCTCATAATTTCACTGCTGCCTCCTCCTCTGTTTCTCCCTCGCGATTTATTCGCTATCGCCGCCTTTCATCCACCGCCGCGCTTCGCGTTCGAGCCTTCAGCTTTCACTGTGCTCGTTCGCTCGGTTACGAGGGATGCCAAGGCACGCCGACGATGAACGAAGGAACGGGCGCAGAGAGCTGCGCTCTAAAAGAAATAAGTTAGGCAGACCAAAGGCATATGTTTGAAACAACGTCATAGTCATTAGTAAAAAAAACGAACACCGTGAATAATAGCTCCTGCAGACCCAATTGAATTGCCTTAGGTCCACCGTCGATGTATAGCACTGCTGTTGGTGGGCTAAGCTGTTTCCTGGAGAAGGCCAAACAGAGAAGCGACTCTCGCGTTCTCTCTTCACTGCCTGTTTTTTTTACATTATTTCTTTTCTGCTTTTGATTGAGCTCTTCGTCAGGGGCATTTTATCAATACTTTTAGAACTTTGTGACGCAGAATCATTGTTTTTGTTTTGTTAGTATTCGCAATGCTCCTCCGGATCCAACAGTCAACTATATCACCCGTTTTGATTGCCTCCATCCGCAACCTTCGGTTGCCGAATTCTCGAGCAGGGTTTGGAAAAGAGAAACCCGGATATCTGTCTCTGGAATGTTGTTGCTTCACTGTTCTCTCCTTTCATAGAAGGCTACATTCTTCTTTATTTGAACTGCGTCCTCCGTCAGAAAGGGAATATTAAAGAAATAAAGCGTAAGGTAGATCACGCTGCGAAGTCAATACGCCCTCCGACTATTGCAGAACAAAAGCGGCTGATCGGCTGATCCTGGGCTGATCATTTGCCGTACTATTGTAATAACGAAAGGTGCAAAATTACCTTTTCCCGTTCCTATAGATGTTCCATCCGTTCCTATAGAGGTCCCATCTTGAGAAGTTCCTAGGAGGTCGCCATCCATATTACACCACGTGGTTCCGAAAAAGAAATGCAGTTTTGAGGCTATGATTCGCAAAAAAATCCAAAGCGCACCACTGAGCGACAGAACTTGCATTTTCTTGTGGTAAATATATGACAATCACCCACTTATTCTACTTCGCGATAACGGTTGATATCATCAGCGTTCCTGAGCTTCATTATCTGTGGCATTCATAAGATTGTGGCTGACGAATATCTGGTCTCTTGGTTCTCCCCTTCTCCCTCTTCTCGTTCACAGTGTACCGAAAGAAACTTAAACGCAGTGAACATATTTTGAGGTTGTTAAGAAAAATGTTTCAGAATAATTGTGCTAAATAGGTACTTGCAGGACACTAGAAGCTGACAAATAAATAAAGATAACTGAGCTCTAACGCAAAGACAATTATTCCGCTATGAGAAACAGTGTGCACAGGCTGGAACTGATACAATAAGAGAAGAGTTTATTAATAAGGAGATCGGTCACAACTACAGCAAACACTTTAGGGAAGTCAAATATACTGTGACTAAATGGCCATCCTTAGCAGTAGCGCGTCCTTCTTTCAGCTTCAAGAGCAATGCATATTTGTTTTCACGAAACAGCTATAGAACAAACTCATGCTAAAAAAACTAAATTTTTCTTATGCTGACAAAAAAAATGCTGGTAAGGGTGATGTGAGGCGATAATTTTTTATGTCGTGTCTGCTGCAAGTGATGTGAACCGGCCCGACTACTGTACTTTTCCAAGAAGGCAGTAATATACATGTACGCATTGTAAGATTGACAATGTGAGCAAAAGCGGAACGATTGCAGCTGGGCACCTCTTAAAGAAATTAATTTTCAGTTATGAGCAAGGGAACGTTCAGCTAACAAATTGTGCATGCCTTTCGTGATACCATATTCATAGAACCACGATATGCGAAAGCGTTCATTGAAGCTGTATGGTGCAAATATTCTGTGCATTAGCCTGTGGCCAGTAGGAAAATTTCAGCTAATACCTCGGGGATATCCTGAGAGCTTCTGAGAATGCCAAGTGAAAGCGGATTTATAACAATTATCTCAGCACTCTCTCATCTGTTATCTTCACCGTAGGTCCAAATACATTCGGGATCACATTTAAGGCGCCGTTGGAGAAACTTAATGCTATATGCAACACTGTCTCGACGCATCGTACGCTTCACCATGGCTGCGCAAGACGCCCACTTTGTCGCACCACCACAGCCACTCGGTTTTAAGCGCTAGTTTCTTTATCTCAGTACCTCAATCCAATAACTCAATGAATGGATCTATGGAGGTGTAACAGTAAACGACACATCTTTACAAGAACAATTGCCGCAGTAGTTTGCCACCCATAGAAACAGTGTGCGATAACTTCCCTTGAATTTGTACAAATGAAATGTATTTTTTAATCTTCCATAATTACGGTCGCAGTTTTTACCGACGCAGGCACTGCAGTGCCTGAACCATTAGCCACTCTTGTTGCGTTATGGAATTGAATCTCCGAAATTTCTTTATGTCACAAATAAATTCGTCTTAGCTTTTCTGAGTGCGCTCGTATCACGCTTAAGAAAGAAATCACGTGTAGTTCCCACTTTCTGACCATAGTGCTTTCGTTGCCCGTACTAACATGTTCCAATACAGTTTTTTTTTCTCCATGTAATATAGAACTTTCGAATTCACTGTCTAACTCTGTTCATTCCTTGCCATTACGTGAGATTTCAGTTGGGATAGGGGAGTGTCTTGCGAATACGTTACTTGCTGTATTTATATTATTTTTTTTCTTCTGTTGTCGCTTGTCTCCGTTAATCGCTTCAATTAGTTGCTTATCTTTGGGTTGTCTTTTGATGATGTTCTGTTTTCTATTTTTCCTACTGCTGCTAAAGCTTTTTAATAGGGATTCGGGATGTATGTATATGTGCGTGTGTAGACAAGTGAAAAATAAATATCCTCCCAGCAACAAGTGCACGCATTGAAGCGCATATTTAATTCATGATACCGATTGCCTTCCATCCCGGGTTCCGACGCGATTGCTCTGTCGGTTTCTCTCCGGCTACAATCCGCTAATCCCTGAGACAGTGTAATTGTATATCAGGTCGATGCAGGAAGTCGTGCAGGAGTAACTGAGTGATCCAATGTGAAGGTATCATAGCGAATGTGGTGAATAGGTTATGAAAGAGTGATAGTAAGAATATGCGAGGTGAAAGGGTGGGGCAAGAGAAATTTGCTTGAACAACCCGCAACTTCACAGAATTGCAGCAAATTTTAAAGCTGACGTTGTTTTTTTTTTGGAATTCATCATTGCTTCTTTGCACCTGAATTTTTTGCACTTTCTACGATACTTCTGTTTTTGTAGGGGGAGAACAAACTTCTGAGAGACGCAATTTTTTTCCGAGTTATTAGATTGGATGTGTACCCTCACCACTACAATGTGGCCTATACATGTTTTCACACGTGGTAATGTCTTTTTTATGAGTACGGTCAAACGGCGTTGGCCCAATGCTGACCCAGTGCATATGTCGTGATATATTGGCTGGCGCGGATATTCTGCGTCGAGCAGTACGTTGCATACGGAGCGTAGCGTGGTGCGACAGCCTCACTAATCGGGAGATTGCGAGAGGCAGCGCATGGGTGACGGGTGGGTGCGATTCACAGCAGCCGACGCAGACAGACCTCCGCTCATGCAGTCCTTTCTTTCCATATATAGCACAGGTGGCGTCATTGGTGAACAGACGACGCGCGCTACTGTGGCGCCGTCTCTTAGCCCACGTTACCGCAAAGCCCGTATTGCACGGCGCTACGCTCTTCTTCTCACGCTTTCGTCATACACTCCTCTTCCGCTTTACTCATTGCATGCTCTTCGCTATCGCCGTATTTCGTCCGTTCTCCGCGGTCGCTCTTTTATCCTTCGCTGTGCTCGAACACTTGGTTACGAGCACGCCAAGGGATGACGCCGACGCCCTAAAGTCCGGCATCAAGAGAAACACAGAGAAGCGGCCTACCAAAGAAAAGAAGACTCCTCTCGATGACGAAAATTGAAACTGATGGAACAGTGAGTGACTCGTAAAAAATATGCATATACAGAAATAAGGTAGAATGGCTCTTTCCACGCACTGAATTAACAGAAAAGGTTTTCTTTATGGTTGCAAAAGCAGGGAGTGGAACTGAAGTTTCTACACAATACTGCATCAATTATCTAACTGCAATCAAGTGGTATTTGTGACAAGCAGCCATTGAAGTCGTGTACTAAGCTTTTATTCAACAAACCGTTTCACATCGAGAAGCTCATCTTTGTCGCAGTTATCTATTTCTTTTTCATTCGTTCTTTCGCCCTTTTAGTTTCTTGCTGGGAGCTCCGCGAGTCTTGTTCTTTTGAGTTTCACACACACTTGCAAAACCAGCAGCCTTCTTGAAGCGCAAGCTATCTAGTCCGCTAGTTTCTAGAATTTCTTGTCTTGCACAGTGACTAAAGAAAACATTTTTTTAATCAGTGCAAGTGCATGCCTGCGAAATTTGTTGTGTTTCAAGAATGATTCCTTTCAAACGCACTTTGTTTATTGTAAGCGATTGCTGTTCCACCTTGAGTTACAATATAGATCAAATCGATGGCACTTTTTTCCGAAGAATGATGAGCAAGGGTTCTGAGACAAACGCTGAATTGCAGGATATAAATAAGATTTAGGCCCCATTAATTTGTGCCACCGCTAGAAGTCTACGTCTGTCATCCCTTCACAGTGGAGTGGCAATATCATGTGCACGATAGCTCTGTAAGGCAGCCATAACACGAGTCGTTTCCATAAGGGTAAATTAGCTGTATAATGGCGCATATGTCGTCGCGATTATAATGGTCCCCACTGTAACGAGAAGGCCGCAAGGTAATGACGGTTATGGATCGAAGAGAGAGAGAGAGAGAGAGAGATGCAAATGAGAGGAAGGCAGGGAGGTTAACCAGACTTAAAATGTCCGGTTTGCTAATATGGATCGAAATATTATCTTATACTTATTGGTCACCACTTGAATTTCATATCAATTGGATTTAGTGCACAATACGTACACCTACTCATCATACACCTACTTAAGAGTCAGTATAACACCCAGCCTCTCTTGGAAGCAACGCGTAGCAGCCATTTTATGCTAAAGCATTGAGAACATTTGGTTTGCGCCATTCTAATTCTGACATGCGTAAATTAAGCCATATATCTTTGTTCACCCAAATTTAGAATTCAGTTATGAAATCTAGTCCCGTCATCAAAATAGGGCGGCTAGATTTATATCAGGTAAATACGACCACCATTTCAGTGCTACTAAACTTAAACAAGAACTTGAACTCCAGCCGTTCGGTGCCTGTCGCTTCATTGCACTTTCATGGCTAGTCCATAAATATGCTCAATGATAACGTCACCTCAATTACCTATTCAGATCCCTACGCGCACATCACGACGTCTACATATTTCGGAAAACAGAAGCTTTTAATTCATCTGCACTACTACGTGCCATTGCGTTTTTAAATGATATTCCCGCTGCCATCGCCACCGTCACTGACCGTGACCATACGCGTGAGCTCTTGAACAAGCATTTAAATACTCTGTAGCGATTCACTTGCCCTCTTTGTATTATAACCATTTCTGTGACCTCATGAGCAGGCATTTTATACTGTGTAACGATTCACTTGTCGTTTATATTTTACAGTAAACAGCTTTTTATATACTGCATATTGACATTCTGGTGATCTTGTGTTTGAGTTGTCTGCTCACGTATCCTGCATTTGTTGCTCTATGGCCCCCTCACTCAATGCATATTCTGAAGCCCTACGATGTATTATAAAGAAATGAGTGTTGCTTAACTTCTAAAATATTTTTTCGCATATGACATAAGTGGGGGTTTTGGCCAAGGGAGCTGTTGGCTGCTGGTTTGTTCAATAAATTATTGACGTTAAGTATATTCTATATCGCATTCACAGCCTACAGGAAGTGATCTCTGGTGAGAGATAGCAAGAAAATTATTGCACCAGCTCTCTCAACTTCCCCACGAACCCCTGCGGCTCACAGTGCAGCTGGTCAAAAGTGTCAGCGCGTCGCTTTGCCGAGGCGCCCACACTATTCGCGCCAAGTTTTACGCTCGACACAGAACCCGTCCTTTCAAGCTTTATATTTATGCGGGCTTGTTGACTGAAGTCAAGAAGCGGTGTGTGAACGTAGTCGCTTTCCGCATATAAAATGCACACCGTGCGCTTTAATACTGGAAATTGTACGCGTACCAGTGTTCCAACATCACCATTCGTTCACTTACAGATCAATTGGCATGCTTGTCGCGATGTCGTGAGGGCCGAACGCGCCAAGAATTGAACAGTAAGCTACCGTGGGAAACAGCTTCTTTATACCGTAGTATATATATATATATATATATATATATATATATATATATATATATATATATATATATATATATATATATATATATATATATATATATATACCGTAGTGTAGCCAACAGCTCTCGGCCTAACGCCAGTGAAGGCTAAGAAAAAAAAACAATCTTATGGCAATCCTTCTGTGACTGATCAGCTAAGCAGTTCAAAAACAATCCTACCCATGACATCTTCATAGGTTTTACATGATGTTTACATTAATAAAGGTAATCAAAACATTATAAAAGAATGTTGTGGACGCACATTTGATACCTTACAATTTAGGATGTCGTAGCATTCGCTGATTAGCGCTAGCACAGTTACTGCAAACGCTCGGAGATTAGTAATCCCATTCTTATTTCCTGGCAGTTCACTGTGAATTCACATTTACGTTTCCTGATTTGTATCGTCATACCCGCAATATTAACTCTGTGTGCCATCGCTTACGATTAGAAGCAGCATATGCAGGCTGGATTTTCTAATTATCTGCACCTTTTGCCTTGTTACGAATGTGGACAATCGCGGGAAAGGATGGAACACCTGCTCAAAAGTATTCTCTGTACAAGTCACATAGACGTGTTCTGAGAGCAGTATTCAACAGACTTCCAACAGACAAAAAAATTCTTGCACCTTGGAGAGTCACCCATCAGCTTCAGTGAACTGCTAATGATCTTGAGGCGATAGTAGCATTCCTAAACAATTTTCACATAGCGTCAAATTATCTGTATTCAGAGAGATTTAGTAATATTGCTGCACTTCATTTTTTTTCTCTCTAATACTCATTCTTGTCTTGTCAAAATGACCATGCTTGACACATTCACAAAACACACACACACACACACACACACACACACACACACACACACACACACACACACACACACACACACACACACACACACACACACACACACACACACACACACACACACACACACACACACACATATATATATGTGTGTGTGTGTGTGTGTGTGTGTGTAGGTAAAGAGGAGTTCTTCAGGCTCCCTTTCAAACGTAAAGAACTTGAGTGGTCCTACAAGGTAAACTGGACAAGTATTTAATTTCAACAGTTTTGACCGGTGGAGCGATCTTCATCATAATTTACAAGGTATGAACACCTGAAAGGATTCACTTCGCTTGTCCTCATGCTTGATTAGTTCAACAATTTAACCTTGTGGAGAAGCGCCAGCGACATACTGTAGTTTTTCGCAGCACTTTAAATCTAAACAAATAAGCAAATTAGAGCACCGGGCTGCTGTGCTGGGGAACCGAAGTTCAATCCAAGCATCGAGCACGTGATACGTAATTCATGTCTTTTAAGCGTGAGCTATAGCAAGGCAGCGGCAGCACTCAGCAGCCATTATCAGGAAAGTTTGGGAGTGATGGCAAAGAAAGCTTCGCTCTAATAATTTATTAAATCAGAATCACCGCTGCATAATCTATAGACTGTGCTATCGCTCTTGTGCTACTTGGACTTTTGTACAGTGTGCCTTTTTTCCATGTCCATCGGGCTTGTTTACCACTGCGTATTATCTACTTGCACTAAACCCTCGCACAATACGTTATATGTGCTAGTTGTTCTTAGTGTACATGTTCTTATTTTATTCATTTTCCTTGCTCATACCGTATAGTTCCTGTAAGCTCTTGTACGTTGTATGTATACACTTACAATATTTCTGTTTTCAGGAAAGCTGCGCGCCCACCGTTGTGCTCAGGAATTAGGCCACGTAATTTTAACACGCTTGACCTGCGAAAGCAGACATCCACTTTTTCCCCTTATGATTTCCAGAGAACTTATGATCATTTTCGCCAGGTGAGATATTACAAGGGATGGTACAGGCGAACGGCGAAACTGGGGGGAGGGGCGGTGGGAGGGGGTCAATGTGTCACATAGATCACGTCCGTTTTGTCGGGAAGAATCTAGTTTTAGGCAAGTTTGTTGTTTCTGTCGATGCCAGTGGAACAAGCAGCGCGAAACGACAAAGACAAGAAGTCAAAGTTCAGAGCACAGAGAGAGTGGCGTGCGTCCTGTCAGTCTGTGTTTGTGTCTTCCCCGTCGAACGCAGGTTGGCCCCCTTCGACGTGGGTTTTTGTTTTCCGCCACTTAGAGTATATCCGCTTTCACCAGATTTAAATTCAAGCGAGTCTAGCGTGTATATAAAATATGCCTCGCGCCAATGAAGCAAGGAAAACGCTGTTAGAATCCAAGAACAATAACGCCTATAAATATGTATTCAACGTTGCAGCGACTAATTGCATCAATTTCTCGCATACTGAGTTTCGGCACGTAGTGTGTTTCGTTTTCGAATATGTACAAATATTCTACATGACATCTTCATATCGTCGCAAGTGCGAGGCGTTTATATGAATTTTGTTTTTCTGAACACTTTATTGTGACCCGATGGCGCAATCAACAAAAATAAAACATTACTTACCAATTTCGTATAGCTCCTGCATAGAACAAGAACCTACGCACTCAGCTCCTGTGTAAACAAGAAAAGGTTGTGCGCTGCAACTGCGTCCTCTGAGTAATTGCGAAGGACGGATACAGAACAGTCAAGAAGGTAAGTGACGTGTGCGCTTAATCGGCTTGCGTCCACACATTGCCCATCCTTTGGGTATAGTCAAAGAACCATACGTCAGGGCTATTGTCTCTATCTCGCTATCGGCCCTCTAACCGCGATGTAGTGTATCAGTGGATTTATACGCGCAGTACTGTTTGACTTGTTCGTACACTTCGATTATTAGAACTGCAGGGAACATCGAAGAGTCGAAAAGAAATGAAAAAGAACGCAAAGAACGGAGCTTAACACCAATGCAGCGTAAGTGGTGTGCGATGTTTTGCTAAGCACGGCTTACCAAGGACTGACGTACATGTGCCTGAGCATTTCTAGACAGCTTAGATAAAAGGCTTCCACAATGTCCCGACACCCTGCTTCTCTTATATTCGGGGAGTGAGGTAGAAAGGAGAAGAAATGTGGTGTAGAGAAAGAAAGTCGATGAACGGTCAAGAGCGGAGCTTTGAAATTTAGTGGCTGGGCATGTCGGCCATACAAGGAGGCCAGTACTCACTTAAAAGTGTTCCTTGTATTTAATACAACTCAGTTAAATGTGTCCCTTGTACAATCCAACATATTGGTCGTCAGTAAGAAGCTATCAGAGAATTATAGTCACAGTTCTTATGTTCTACAGTGCACTCAACAGCAGACTCTTCTCGCTCATTTGATTCCAAAACATTTTATTGTTTTCTGTGGTTTCTATTTTTTTTTTTTTTATTTATGAATACTGCGATCTTGTACACAAGATCATAGCAGGTGGGAAACATTGCGTTAGGATACAGAATTACAGACACAAAGAAAACAAAATTGCACATAGAAATTCAACAAGAGAATACAGTGACAAGGTCACTTAACAACAATCAATTCAGATGCTCTTGAAATGAATGTAACGATGTCTCTCTGACAACATCATCCGTGAGGTTATTCCAATCAGTGATGGTCCTTGGAAAAAAGGAATATTTAAAACAATTAACTCGCGGATTTAATGGTGTTATAGAAAGAGAATGGCGATTTCTAGTTTGGTACCCCGAGGAATAGATAAGGATATTGGAGGTGTCAACTTTGAAATTATTATTAATTAACTGATAGAAAAACTTTAAGCGACATATGCGATTTCTGTTAGGAATAGAGGGTAAACCACTTTTTTTGAGGAGGTCACTGACTGATGCTCGCCCGTAAGTGTTATATATAAACCTTACTGCTTTCTTTTGGATTCTTTCAAGTTTATTTATGTTTACCTTTGTAAAAGGGTCCCAGATAATTACTGCATATTCTAAGATTGGTCTAATAATAGTGTTGTAGGCAAGGAGGCGTGTACCAGGGGTTGCTAGCTTAAGCGAGCGTCGTAAGAAAAAAAGCTTTCGGAGAGCGTTTGCTGAAACATAGTCGACATGCCTGGTCCAAGAAAGATCATCAGAGATCCATAGACCTAGATACTTATATTCTGTGACTTCATGAAGAAAATTATTATTAGCAGTGTAGTAATATAGAAGAGGGATCTTTTTAAGTGTTATTCTCATAAATACGGTTTTTTCAAAGTTAATTGACATTTGCCACTTCTCACACCAAGAAACTATTTTTGCAAAATCATTATTCAGCCTAATTTGATCATCAGTCGAACTTATTTTCTCATACAGCACGCAGTCGTCCGCGTATAGCTTAACACGTACAGACAGGTTTTTAACAATATCATTAATAAACATTAAAAACAGTAGGGGGCCGAGGACGGATCCCTGGGGAACACCAGAATCGACAGGAACGTAATTGGAGCAAGTTTTATGCAGTTCGACAAACTGACGGCGATCAGATAGGTACGATTGTATCCATGTTAATATCTGTTTATTATTTATAATAAAACTGAGTTTATGAAGTAGTTTCTTGTGCGAAACCTTATCGAAAGCTTTTCGAAAGTCCATAAAGATAACATCAGTTTGTTTTCCTTCGTTGATTGCTGTCGCAAAATCATGGATTGTTTCGACCAGCTGAGTGCATGTGGAATACCCTCGTCTGAAACCGTGTTGAACAGCTGCCAGTACATTATGCTCGTCGAGGAAATTAGTTAGATGCTTATGAATGATGTGCTCCAATAATTTGCACGCTGTTGAAGTTAATGAAATAGGGCGATAATTTTCAATACACGTCTTCTCTCCACTTTTGTGCAAAGGCTTAATTCTAGCAGTTTTCCAATCACACGGCAGAACACCTTCTTTCAATGATCGAGTGAATAGGACGCGCAAATACTTTGAACACCACTCTGCATACTGTTTAAGGAAGGCATTTGGAATATCATCTGGACCAGGTGATTTCTTAATATCCAGTTTTAACAACAGATTAAAAACACCCTCTTCAGAAATTATAACATCAGGCATGGAAGGAAGTGACATGCTAAAGGGTGGGAGACGCCCGTCATCTTTCGTGAAAACTTTCTTAAAGGTGTTATTAAATGCTGCCGAAACCTGGACATCGTCACTTACATGTTGTCCATGTATAATAAATGCATCGGTAGAACGAGAAACTGGTGCAATTGACCGCCAAAACTTTTCAGGTGCAGTTTTTATAAAAGCTGGAAGTTGCTTATTGTAGTATTTTTCTTTATCTTTCAGAATGCACTGTTTTAATTTCTCTGAAACTTCCTGAACTTTTGCCTCCAAAAAGACTGAGCTTGTTTTTTTCATTCTTTTCTTTAATCGCTTTAGCTTGCGCTGCAATTGCAATGTTTCTCGCGTAATCCAGGGATTGTTATTGTCTGACTTCTTGCATATCACTGGTACAAAACGCTGAATGCAGTCACGAACAATGTTTTTGAAAACAAGCCACAGGTCATCCACGCTACAAGTGCTGTGCAGAAAACTGTAATAATGAAGATCTAAAATATCAATAATCGATTCATTGCCAGCACGGGCAAAATTCGGAAAGTGTCGAGTATCACCCTTTCGGTCCAATAATATGTCTTCTATTACCAAGATTACGGCTTGATGATCAGAAATACCGGCCACTACATTACATGAAAGTTTTTCTTTGATATTGCCTCGTACCAAGAATAAATCCAGTATTGATGAAGAATCTTCTTGGATTCTAGTAGGGTTCTTCACAATTTGTAAGAGATCGAAATGAAACATGATATCAAGCAGAGCATCTCCTACAGTGTGCGGAGATTCAACAGAAAAAGTAGCCCAGTTTATGTTTGGTAAGTTAAAATCTCCAGCTAAAATTAACTTATCGTCTGGTTTCGTGTAGCAATAAAGATATTTCTTAACTTCATCTAGGACAGCGACAGAGGAACCGGGAGGCCTATAGATAGCACCAACGATATATCGGAAATTGTTAGCATATACTTTACAAAAGACAGCTTCAACTGTAGCAACATCAGGCAGTTTTAAAATCTGAAATGTGCTTTTGAACAGTATAGCCACTCCGCCACCTCTTCTGTCGCGGTCTTTCCGAAAGACTTTATAGTTTCTTGGCACAAATTCGGAATCAAATATTTCTTCATTTAACCATGTCTCTGTTAACACAGCTATGTCGGGATTATGCGTTAACAGCATACCTTCCAGATGGGAGACTTTGTTTACAACGCTACGACAATTAATATTAATTATTGTTAATGTCCTCCTATCTTCCTTTTGTGGTCATTTCTTTCTTTCAGAAATTTTGTAGCGAGCATTGTTCGCTGAGTCCCAAGCAAACATCACACCATCTACACACAGCTTGTTAAAAAATAGCTTGACCCTAGCTCCGTTCGATCTCTCTTCCGCAGAGCTTTCCCATAACTTCTTTCTAATATTTCGAACGGCGAAAGAAAAGTCTTCCGTGATCGAAAATTCCGTTCCCTTGAGCTTATAGCAAGCTTTTAGGATGGAATGTTTTTCGCGGTAGTCTAAAAACTTAATGATTACTGGGCGACCACTCTTGCTCTTTCTTCCAAGCCTGTGGCATCGCTCTATGCCTTTAACAGTAACATCTAATGTTTCTTGGAACACCGTCTCGTTCACCTTCGCGATAAGAGATTCAGCAGTTTCATCGCTCTCTTCTTTTATTCCGAAAATAATCAAGTTATTCCTCCGGCTCCTGTTTTCTAGTTCATCAACCTTGTCTTGCAGGTATGTCACTTTATCCTCCAGCTCAGTCGTCGTTGATTTTAAATCGTAAATTCGCTCTTTTAGTTCATCTAAGGACGCCAACTGAACCTCTAACAACTTCATCTTTTCGTTCAGTCCTGCGATATCTGCTTCAATCTTTCCTTGATTTGTCAAAATGTTGTTGATGGAGGCTGTCATATTACTCTGGCCCGAAAGAATCATCTCCAACATTTCCTTATCAGTAGGACCTGGATTTGACTCAATGTCACCACAGCTCAAAAGGCTCTTCCTAAATGAACACACATCCAAAAGTAAATTTCTTATACTAAGTGGGCAAGGCAGCAGCAGTAGGAAACGGTCATCACTGCGATAACATTTGGCATGTAAGTATGCACTAACCTGCACGACAAAGCAGAATGGGTTGACCATTGTGTCCGATGTGCTGCTGCCGAGCCCACTGATTCCGAACGCCAGGCTGCGGCTTCTTATACCCGCTGGTGGAAGCCTATGATGCGACGTCACTGATGCCGGCGCAGGCGTAGTAGCCACAATGAGTGGCTGGAAGATGCTGTCTACGGGGCAGTCAATGTCTCGTGCAGATGCGTCGATGACCAGGCGCTGCATGGCAATTCCTTCTTCTGCGCAGATACGCGGTGCTTGCATTTGTAGCAAGGAAGCTAGAACCTGCACGACAAAGCAGAATGGGTTGACCATTGTGTCCGATGTGCTGCTGCCGAGCCCACTGATTCCGAACGCCAGGCTGCGGCTTCTTATACCCGCTGGTGGAAGCCTATGATGCGACGTCACTGATGCCGGCGCAGGCGTAGTAGCCACAATGAGTGGCTGGAAGATGCTGTCTACGGGGCAGTCAATGTCTCGTGCAGATGCGTCGATGACCAGGCGCTGCATGGCAATTCCTTCTTCTGCGCAGATACGCGGTGCTTGCATTTGTAGCAAGGAAGCTAGAACCTGCACGACAAAGCAGAATGGGTTGACCATTGTGTCCGATGTGCTGCTGCCGAGCCCACTCTATGTTTCTATGTTTCCAGTCTTTATGTTTAAATTTTAAGTTTTAAGTTTCACAAGTCTTCGTACTTTCGTTTTCACGCACGCACGCACGTGCGCTCGCGCGCGTGTGTGTGTGAGTGTGTGTGTGTGTGTGTGCGTGTGTGTGTGTGCGTGTGCGTGCGCGCGCGTGTGTGTGTGAGTGTGTGTGTGTGTGTGTGTGTGTGTGTGTGTGTGTGTGTGTGTGTGTGCGTGTGTGTGTGTGCGTGTGCGTGCGCGCGCGTGTGTGTGTGTGTGTGTGTGTGTGTGTGTGTGTGTGTGTGTGTGTGTGTGTGTGTGTGTGTGTTTGTGTGTGTGTGTGTGTGTGAAAATGAAAATACGAAGACTTGTAAAACTTAAACTCTTTCTTGTTCTTCCTCGTTATTTTTTTTTCCTTTACTTCTTATTCATTCGCATCACCCTTGAATAGTCACTATAATGTTGACAGCGCTATTTCTGAGCGCCGGGGACTGATTTTCTACTCATTGTTTTCATAAAAACTGGAAACATAGAAAGCGCAGAAAACAATAAAATGTTTTGGTATCAAATTAATGGGAAGAGTCTGCTGTTGAGTGCACTGTGAGAACATAAGAACTGTGGCTTTGATTCTGTGATGGCTTTTTACTGACGACCAATATGTTGGATTCCGCTAGCTTGTTATGGAAAAGTAAACAAACAATCGAGACACTGAGGTGGACATCAGAAAACGGTAAACACTATGCGATGCTAAACGCTATGCACAGAAAATGGAAGGCTGTAGGGTAAATTTCTATGCAAAATTTGCGTTCCAAAGTTGGCGTACACATGATTTTGGGCGCCATTCGGCAGCATATTTGGCAGCATACTTGGCGGTAGAGCAAGAGAAAGAAGAGAAAGAGAGGCGCAAAGTAGGAGCTGTTAGTTGCACAGCCACAAATGATAGGCTGGCATTCTAACGGACGTTATTGGAATACCATGAGGCAATGCAAATATCTAATTTTTCTACAATTTACTACGCTTTTGGCGTTTCAGCAGACATCAAACGCACGGCATATCCCACACGTGAAAACTACGACGACCATGTCGTATTATTCGGTAACTATGCGTATGGCAAGTACTACGGAAATATTTCATAGTTCGACGGCACTTCACGTACAGCAGGCATGTACTTTGACAAACTCACGCGCGTGAACCGGAGGGGTTAGTCAGACAACAATTAAAAAACTACAGATTCGCGGCCACCAGGAAACGTTTCCGAGGCTTACGAGTTTCCCTGCTGACCCACACAAGCATTTTGCAACCGCTCGTATTTGCCGAATTTCAAACTTAGGAGCTTCCATCGTACTTTTATGTTGGCAGTGCGCTGATGTTGGTCGTTAAAGCGCCAACAAGTACCATTAACTCACTAACGCTCTTTCTCTTTATTTTCTTCTTTCTGTTTTATTCTTTACCCTTTTCTATCATTCATTCTTTCTCTTTCTCTTTGCTTAAATACATCATGAAAATCCACGATGAGTTGGGTGTGCGCCTCGCATTTCCTAAATTGAGAATCCGATGCCAGACAGCTAACTTAACTTTTACTGGCCCGTGGTTAATTCAACGAAGGGTTATCTGTGGCTTAGTTTTATCATTCTTGATTATTTTGCGCGTAAGCTGTGATTTCGTATTAGGATTATTATTGATTCAGCAATGAGTCAGCTCTGGTTCTCTTTTATGAATTGATCCGAGCTTGGCGGTATGTCTTGGGAAACAACAACAAAATATGTTGCTGTAACGAGAGACATAATCGCCTGTCTTCTGTCACACATTTCACAAAGAGCAGCCGCATCAAATCGCTACTTTCGGCGAGATTCGTTTTCGAATGCCGAAAAGGAAGAGGAGGAGCTGGGAAGGAGAGAAGAGATAAAAATGTTGAAAAATAACGTAGGTAGGGAAAACAGCCAAAGCACAGCCTGCGGAGTTCGTCTCTTTCTTTTCCCTTTTATGCCTCTCCGATCGCCAGCGGGGAGGCGGACGTTGTGGAGGCACAAGATTGGACCACGAGGTGTCGTGCCAGTCAATTAGTTGGCCTCGCTGCAGATGGCTGGTTCGATGGCTCCAGGAAAGCGCCACGGTTCGCGTGGTCCTCTCGCTGGCAATATCACCGCGCGCGGCGGGAGACCTGTTCTTAGGTTCACGGTACACGAAGCTTTTCTGTTGTGCAGGAATGAGCGTGTGTAGTTGCGTGAAATAAACAGGCGGCTCACGCCAGCGCGAATTTCTCTGTCGTCTCTTTTTAATTCCAATACATGGTTCTCTGCATTGAGCTGCTGCTGCAGCAAAATCATCTGAGAATTCTTCTCCCGCTAGCGATTCCTGGTGGTACAGGAGCAGAGTGCGTGTATCCAGATCTTGAAGAAATTCAGCATCGCAGTTTGTGCGTGCGTGTGTGTGTGCACGTGCGTACGTGCGTACATGCGCGTGTTAACGTATCATTTCTGATCAAGACGGGCTTCCTTAGGCTAGTTGCTGAAAGTATCAATAAGAGTATTGCTATTCAAGGCGAAAGCCTTATACGGCTCATGGGTCGAAAAATCGCAATGTCAGCCATTATGGCACGAAAATTCATGGCACCAAAATTCACAAGGAGTCAAACCCTCCATTTTTGGTGTTAATTAGGGCGAATTAGGCCATAAATTTCTTTATAAAGAACGTAAAGCTAAAGCAACGAAGTGTGGGTACGACCTTTCGTGTTAATTATGGCATAATTAGGAAGGCACAAGTAATTAGGATATATTTAATTAAGGCACTGGTGGGAGTATAACCCACTTATAGCTATGGGCGCACGAGCCATATCTCTAAGCTGGATTCCGATTGACATCCTGTTGGTCAAGAGTAGAACACACTGCCTTTCGTGTTAATTGAGGCGAAGTGAAGTAAAGCACAGTTAATTAAGATAGATTTAATTAGGCTCTCTAACCCAGGACCTTTGGTGGGAGTCGAACCCACGACCTTAGATGGGAGTCGAGCATATGATCATTGGTGTTAATTAAGGCGAAGTTACTTAAGGTACCCAAACCTACGACCCAACATGGATATATGGGCGCACCATCCATATCTCCGAGTTCGATTCCGATTGACATCGTGTTGGTCAAGAGTCGAACACACTGCCTTTCGTGTTAATTAAGGCGAAGCGAATGAAGGCACATTCAATTAAGCTAGTGGTAATTAAGGTACTCGAATCCATGGCCTTTGGTGGGAGAAAGCAAGTAATAGGAATTAACAACACATTTGAATGAGAATGTCAAGTAATGTAATGAACGTCTCATGAGTGGACAGGCTTTCGCCTTCAGCCTTTTTAGCGCATGCTAAAGTGACTGTCAACTTTTTTTTGTGGCTCAACAAAGAGCACGTTGTTTTATGACTTAACAACGAAGACTTCCATGAGGCTTGATATAATATTATTTGCGAAGTTGACTCGTTGATCTGTTCACTCGCACTTAGAATTGCTTGCTGTAGGTGCCACGGTCGGAGCATAAAGAAACATTTATTTTACGTGCGTAACTTCGCGGTTATTTATTGGTCTGAATGAAACTTTCAAATGCACTTTGAGGCCTCACGCTATGCATTTAGCTACGGGCGCAGCTCTGACTTCTTTTAATGTGTCGATATGACGGGAATACTACGTCTATGTTCCCATTATGGGTATTCGATCACTAAACGATGACGTGTATTCGTGGTACTATGCTAAATTAAGTCCTGCATGCTAAGCTCTCACTCGGTCTAAAGCATGGAGCTCACTTCATCCTAAATTTTCGCAGTTACTTGCTCCGCACATTTTGTCATTTGACCAATGTTCATTCAAATAGTACTCTTTTTCTTCTTCTTCGTTCCCTGTTAAAGTCTGGAAGTCTGATACATATAGGGACGGCTATCACAACATTATAGACAGTAAAAAAAAAAGAAAAAAAGAAAAGAACTGGAAATACGAAGCACACTCAAAAGTTTATAACAAAACGGCAATGTCCATGAAACATTTGCACAAATAACCTACAACGTCTTGATCTATTTATAGTGTCCAGATAAGGCGCCTTTATTTCTAGGGAGAACGGGCACATAAAGCCCTCAAAGGCGTCATTTAATGCGTGGGATGGTTCAAGCAGGATTAATTGATGAATCTTGCACTCAGACAAAAGAATATGAATTTTTTTTTATAGCAAGCGAAGCCATGACTCTCAAGAAGTTAAAAAACGAATGCGTCTGCAGCACACGTGGAAGATAGCGTTAAATAATTCAGAGTCAATTAACGAGCCACCGATTTCAGATGAAAAGACGAATGGTACTCGCGCTGCTGATTTGCAACATTCGCTGTGCGCGGCCGATTATGCGGGCGGTTATTTCTTTCAAGAAGCAAGCTTTCGCTCTAGACCCACCGTGGGGGCGTAGTGGCAATGGCATTGTGCCACTAAGCCCGAGGCCGTGGGATTAAATCCCGGCCGTGGAGGCCGCATTTCGATGAGAGTAAAATTAAAGAAAAGAAACCATGTGTCGTGTATTAGGTGAACGTTAAAAAAGCCCAGTGGCCGATATTAATCCGGAGTCCCTAACTACATCGTCCTTCTTAATGAAATGGTGGTTTTGGCAAGTAAAAACGCAGAATTTGAGCTTTCCCTCTAGCTAATTATTTTTTTCTGCAGATATTACGCATTACCACGCCCTTCTTTCTTTAGATTTCCAGGGAAGGTCAGTAAGAAGCTTGTTAAGAAATTAAGGGACTTTTTACGTAAGATTTCAATTATTGTAATTTATCGTCGGGTACCTAACATACTTTCCTCTGCTTTCTTTGTACGGGAAACTTGGACGTTATAAGGTAAAGCTATTCCAAGTTTTTCTGTTCCACTTCTGTAATAAGCCCTCCGCAATTAGTCAAAAAAACTTTTTGGATCACTGCCCCTTCGCCTGCCTGTCACGCGACGTCACGAAAACCGCGGTAGGTCCCAATCTGACATGACGTGTACACATTGATTATACATGATTCGACGGAACAAAACAAAAACAATTATTTATGATTGGACGCCTCTTCGCTTATAAACCTCTGCTATTTGCCAAAAGGTCACAGGCTGCACCCAATTCACCTGTCTGTCACTCGGCGTCACAAAACTGCAAAAAAGCCTTGCGTCAAAGTGACGTGTTCGCGTTAAAGATGCATTAATATGCCAAACAAAACTGGATATCTTTTTCTTTTTGCATAGCCGGACACTGCCCCGTTCTCAAAGGGATAGAAGATGGCTGCTACCGATCGCTAAGGCACTGGCTACTCGCACCTGCCGGAGAGCATGTGTTTATTTGCGTATAACTAAACTTTTTGCACCGCCGTATAACGTTATCGAGCCCTTTCGGCACGTGTACGACATCACTCTGCCAGCTCTTCTTTACTGAGGATCCCTTTTGTCGGCATCTTTACCCGTCCATTGCACGCTGCCACGATTTTAGACAAGCCACCACAAGAAAAGTAAGGGAAGGTGAACCAATCACAGAAGCCGGCATATTCCTCTTCATCCGGTTATCTATTTTCAATGCGCTGTTTCGGCCCCATCGAAAGCGTCTCAACTTGAGCGTGCTCCTCTCCTCTTCTCAGTGAATTAGATAAGAACACCCGCTCAATGTAGGCAATGTGATTCGTTTTGAATGCAAAAAAAGTCACCTCCTATAAACGAAGAGAGCGTTTGCTTGGGCTCTTCAGGCAACGCTGCGGGTCACTGCCGTATGCTTGCGTCGGCGGTTACACAAATTTGACGTCAGGAGATTGTAAAAAGATATCGGAATAGTTTTACGTTTAGGGCTCCTGTCGTGCATTACGAAATCATAGTCAGACGTTTTGCTTTCGCCTTCGTTGATCAGTGCAGTCTCGCGTGCTGTTACTGGGTGTATATATATATATATATATATATATATATATATATATATATATATATATATATATATATATATATATATATATATATATATATATATATATATATATATATGTATGTATGTATTGCGACAATGTTAAGCACTAAATTGTTGAAAGTAACGCTTGCTTCCGATCTGTTTTTCTTTTGTGGCCTTCGTCTGTTCACGCCTACTTATTATATCAAGAAAGTTCGTGCCCATGCTCTCAAGATTATGCGCTAGCTTGGCCCTCAGCATGTTTTCTTCAGGTCGTACCACTGGATTTTGTGCACGGTTTACTTCGTTTGTAATCCTTGCTCTCTTCTTTTTTCACTTTGCCCTCACCCCCATGCGAAGAAGCCAAACAGTTTACATATGGTTAACTTCGCCTTCCGCAATGCGAAATCACGCGTGTATAGTGCTTCTGGTGCAGGTTAATGAACCCAAGATGTTCAAGACTAACAAAAATGCTTTCACTATTTTATCCTTAATAACACACTGTGCAGCTTAGATGCCTTGAACCACTAACGTAATTATTACGTACAATCAATAATAGCGTCGCATTCAACGCACAACAATATGTCTGCAGCCATTCGTTGTCGTACGCGATGTGGATGTCAGGCTGATGTGACAATCTTCTGTGTGGATATCATGTAAACATTTCTTTTCTGTTGTGTATGTAGATAGGTCTTCTTGCTTCCATTAAAGGTAGGGGTCGAGAATGCCCGCGAGCTGTTCATAAGCAATTAAAAAATTTAATGAATGAATGAGGAATTTCTCAACAACAAAATTGCAACAACGAGATGTGAAATGCGTCCACCTATAGTGCGGTGAGACATTTTTTTAAGCATGAATAAGATTACTTACAGCAAAACTCAAGCGAGCATGAAGAACGAAGGAAGGAGGAAGTTAAAAAGCAGGTGGTTACTCGCACAACTGACTCACTACGATTTCTAAGGCTAAGACTACTTTGGACAACGTTGAACTTAAGTGAAGTGGGAATAAGGCATGCAAGCTGGCAAGAAGAATATTGGTGCATAGTAACAGCTCTTGCTGGGTACGGAAAATGCGATTGATATTTGTGAGTTTGTGTTAATGTCAGTTGTATAAAAAATATCAGAAAGAAAAGCTCCAGAATCAAAGCCGAGGCTTTCCTCTGTCAAGACGTTACGAACAAAATTACACTCGGAGGCGCGGAACTGAGGGGGACTGAATAAAATCAATCGCGAACTAAATGCTTCATGGTATTGCATGTTTAGTTTAGAAGACCTACCCTGCTTTTCATTTATTTATTCATTTATTATTACCTCAAGGGTCCAAAATAGGACATTACATGAGGGGTAGACACGTAAAAGGCGGGATTGATGATGGTGAAATTTAGAAAGATGAGTCAGAACAATCAATGGCAGATCTAAAGCGCGCTGTATCGCGGATGAGTGCAGTTTGTCTGGGAAGGTCATTCCAGTCTCGGGCAGTTCGGACGAAGAATGACTGCAGGAACGTAGTTGTGCGGTGTTGTGGTGGGATTACCGAGTTCGGATGGCCTGTTCGACGAACACGATGAGCCAGCTGGACCAGCTGGCTGTCACAAGGTATGGAATAAAAAAAACTTCTGATAGAGGCATGCATAGGCGATAGATGCGACGACGAGAGGCAAGAGGTGATAGGTCTAGTTTAGATTTTAGTGATGAAACGCTAGTGTGATATGAGTAATTCCTTCACAGACTCGGCGTAACAACAATGCTAGCTAGGATCACAATAAACAGCAGCTCGAAAGACGGAACGTGAAGCGTAGACAAACAGCAGGAAAGCGTCTGTCCTATTCTTTTACACTTTGTGTACTGTCATTCACACTGTTTGCTTGAATATACAAGTGCACGAACTTGCAAAGTGCTCACTTGTTATTTATTTCATTTTATTTTATTAGTACTACAAGCCTTAACAGTCTCTTACAGGGGAGGGAACAAAAAAAGCTGATGTCATCGCAGTTAATAGAACACTATAGGGCACTGGTCATGATGCAGAAGAGCCAACGTTCCCGATACATGGCAGCGAAGAATCGGAGACCGGTCGCAGTTTCCTGTGATCTCCGCTAGTGCGAACAGGATCTGTACGAGAAGAAGAAAGTGGTTTTCATGGCTTCCTTGACGGCGCCACCTGGCATGTAGAAGACTACATACAAAGAACGCTGCGCAGTAAATGCCCGTTGCTAAGCCTCCTTCTGTAAACTTGTAAATGTGCAAGTGAAACCTGCCATTTGTTTCAATCAATATACATATATAGCTTGACCCGCCGTGGTTGCTAAGTGGCTATGGTGTTAGGCTACTGAGCACGAGGTCGCGGGATCAAATTCTGGCCACGGCGGCCGCATTTCGATGGGGGCGAAAGGTGAAAACACCCGTGTACTTAGATTAAGGTCACATTAAATATCCCCAGGTGGCCGAAGTTTACGGAGTCCTCCACTACGGCGTGTCTCATGATCAGAAAGTGGTTTTGGCACGTAAAACCCCATAATATATATATTATATTATATATTATATATATATATATATATATATATATATATATATATATATATATATATATATATATATATATATATATATATATATATATATATATATATATAATATATATATATATATATATTGTATAATTTACCTTGTGTTTTCACGGAGGCAACATTCATGAGTACTATGAGAGATAGAAAGAGAGAAGTGATAAGGGAGAGTCATGTAAATTAACCAGGCTGAGTCTGATTGGCTGCCATTAACTCGGAAGTGCGGGGGAAAGGGACAAAAAGGACAAAAAAGAAGAGGAAGGTAACAACATGCATACAGACGCTCAGGCCTAGTTAAGAGTGGAAGAGTGTTAACCTGCGTACTAGTGTGCAAAAACTAGAAGAACCCATAGCTGGGCAAGTGAGTCTTAAGGTACACAATTGCACTTTTGTCGCTTTGCTCATCGCAGGTCCACAAGGCAACTGCCGCTGAATATTTCAAAGGTCTGTCCTTTCGCGATGTTGAGGGCGAAAGTGCTATAATATTATGAAGTACAGTGACACAACAGGCGCCTTTTAGGTCTCTTCTGCATGACACGTTTTACATTTAGTACTGGGAGACACCAGAATCGCAGTAACTTGCCTGGAGGTGTTGAATCCCATCTTTGTACAACAGTATAACTGGAATGTATCGGCCTATTATTAGGAAAATAATGGCGTATAAAGATTTAGACAACTTAGGAAATGCATAAATCAGTGCTAGTATATCTCTAACTCATACCCTTTACGTTTCGTACTTTACCGCAGAATCTAAGCAATAGGCCAGAACATGAAAACGAACTATAAAAGAGACGCAAGTCGAAACAAAACACAACGCTTTATGGCAGGCTTTTATTCTCATTTTGTTCAAGTACCGGGTACAAGATGTTGCTGAAAAACATGAATGATGGGAAATACTATGCAAACGCATCCAAAGACAATGGGGCCTCCGATCAATTTAAATGCAGGCAATCGCGAGTGCAGAATAAAGCCCAGCTAATTACGTCACTTATGCTCGCCTCATAGAACGTTGATTCTCTTTCGTAACAACGCCACAGGAATGAGCAGGCACGCAACGTCGTGCTCTTATCAACATAACGACCAGACTTCGTAATGAACCAGTGAGATTTCCGTGCATTTGGCTGGAAGCGTCATATTTCCAACTTGATTATCGGCGTTCATCCTTTTGGTTGCATTGCAGCTCACATCATCTCAAGTTTTGTGACCAACCCTCCAGCAATTATTACATTTTTCTTGAAGCAGGAGCATTTTATTTTGCTATTGCTGCGTAATCAGCATACTCAATAAAAAATATACAGAAGCACGTTCCAAAGTACTGGGCTGTAAGGAGGCACCATGCTCTATAAACACACTGTCCAAGTTTCTGTTTAGTGCAAACTTTGCTTACAGGGAGGAAAACGGAGAGAAGAGAGCCAAGGAAAGAGAAACAGAGAAAGTTTCAGAACCTCAGAGTTCATTTGCATAACGAGGAAGAACTGGGTCCTAGGTTTCCCGTCTTAATTAGCCGCGAGCTTCGTAAAGCTAGGCGCGGCGCCAACGCCATGAACTGATCACTTACCACGGAAAGCAGTGCGTCGCCAGTGGCTAGGCTGTCTCTGGGACACGCAAGGGTGGTCTACATACTTCGAAGCCACAGCTACGACTAGTAATATAAAAAAGAGAGCCATGCTCAGAGTGCACAATGAGCTGACCTTTTGCCATTTCCTCTAAGTGGTGCGTCTTTAATTATAATCAACAACTGCCAAAAAGATATAACGAATACCAGAGGAGGCTAAAATGGGATCTGCCATGTATACGGCCACAGATTGCTTGGGCTGCCTCCATTTATTGCATGCCTTCGCGGAAAGACAAGTGCTCGGAGGAGAAGCGGAAGACGGCTCCAGAGCTCTAGCCACATTGCCCCGAAGCCGGCCTACAGTTCTTTGCAAGGGTATTATTTTATCGCTTCGTACGCGAGAGATATGACTCTCCACAAGTAAAGCAAGATGTCTGGCTTCTCCAAAGAGCAGGGCCGCAAGGGTATGGTTAAAGTAGCAACACAGTGATTTAGAACAAGAAAGAGCCAGCACTCCAATGTACTCCATATGCACTTTATCAATGTGCGTTGTTTGGCGAGTTGGTACATATTTGCGTAATTAAGAAGCAAGCACAGAAATAACCATGGCAATGAAAGACACAGGCCAGGTGCTTTGTGACAACTGGTGCTTATATCGAAAGAAGCGCGTCAAAAGAAGCATTCACCCAGGGTTGTTATACTTGTGCATGCCAAGACAAGCATTCACCTAATGTAATGAGAGAAGCTTATGGAATATATCGAATTCGATGAGCAGTAGGTTGCGGATGAGACGTCTATTTCATGTGGCAAAAAGGTATCTATAATTTAGACAAGCAGAATTATTATTATAGGTTTAGTGGATGTGCAATGCATGGTTTAGCTGTAAGAAATGAGACGCTTGCTCACATGCCGGTGTAATGCGAGGAGTTCTCGTGCAAACCATTTTTCAGTTGTATTAGGGGGCTTAGAATAATAATGTCGCACGCGAGGGGATAGACACATGCCTTATTGGTCGGAGTGGTGGCACATGTATCCGTGACACCTCAACACTACTTTAAAAAAACAACAAATACAGATTTTGTTATAATCAGTAAGCGTCTTCGATTGCCTTGTGAGGGGGGGGGGGGGCGTGCATTTTTTAACTGTATGCATGTCTGACTGCCTGAGGGAATGTTTTTGTTTAGCATGCTGGTTCCAATAAACAACTGTTTTAAGCACGCACATGTCCGAGGGCCTTCATTTTATTACTTGTTCCTATCGTGCGTATATTCAACCGCTGCATGACATAAAAGTAAAAATGTAGAAAGAATCCAACTTAGACTTTGTTTGTTTAGAAACCAGCGGTTGCAAACAACTGTCCTAACTTGTTGACTGAGTCCGTGGAGAGGTGTTAAAATATTAAAACCGAATGCTCCCCAGCTCTTTTGCTCACATTCATAATACCCGCATTTTAACAGTTCATAATTAGGATAACATCTGTTGCAAAAGTTCGCACTCAAAATGGTATATTCATGGCAAGCAGTGCCTTGAATATTTCAGCCCTGGAAGTTAGCAAACAAAGGTTCACATGAAATGAAATGGTTGCCGGTTTCAAAAACGCTTTATCAACAAGCATGAAGCAAATCTTTATTATATTAGCTTACGTTAAATCGGGCTGAGTCAACGTTGCCCCCACAACCAATGCAGCTGCACTCACTTCATAACACAAGTATCAACTTATTGTGAGAGCTTGAGGCACTAATCTATTGCAGTAATCGAAAACTGCTTCCCGGAGAACAATGGTACGTTGGCCTCAGTCCCATACAGCATGCTGATGCAGCACCGAATTAGTGTCCTTATCAGCGACATGAGAATGGTCAGACGAAAAGTAAGCGTGCGTGTCCTTTTGGCTGTGTCAGCTCGGAAATGGCGTGCCATCCACTTACTCAATTAGAGGTCCAGTCACCAAGCAGAACAAACATCTCATTAAACGTATTAGCGTCACGGTTTGCGGCAACTCCACACGACAACGGGGTATCCCGCGTTGTCCGCACTACTTAGTTTACCACGTAGACCGGTAGGTAATTGACCTAGCGTGTTTCGAATTTGTCATGGTTATTTTTTGTTGTTGTGAAATATTATTGTAGAAAAAACTTACGTTGTCTGCGTCAGAAGCTAAGTAGAAAACGCATATTATTGCGAAGTTTAAAGCTTAAACATTTGAGGCCTGTTGGTACGACATGGCTGCTGCTGAACAGTGGAACTTAAGACGTAGACAGACTTGACACACACAGCGCTGACTTCGAACGTATATTTATTTCAAGCGGTGTGAGTACGTTATCAGTGGCATCTTTGCTCAAAGTTCTCTTTGCGTGATGCGGGATGAAGCTAAGTAGAAAACGTACATCATTGCGAAGTTTAAAGCTCAAACATTTGAGGCTTGTTGGTACGACATGGCTGGTGCGGAACAGTGGAACGTAAGACGTAGACAGACTTGACACACACTAGCGCTGACTTCGAACGAATATTTATTTCAAGCGGTGTGAGTACGTTATCAGTGGCACTTTTAAATAGAGATTAGGTATTTTTTGACAGCTTGTACCTATCGTGGGGGTGGTGCTGAAGACGATAATAGAGATAGTGATGACGACGATAATGACGCCAGAAGTGCAGTTAGCATGGCAAACTTAGCCAGCGAGTGCTCCTCCTGGGCGTCTCTTTTCTTGTCCGACATTGATGAGAACTGAAGAAGACGAAGAGGTTAAAAACACATTAAGAGGTTAAGAACGTCAGCGCCATCTTAGCAGTTCAACAAGCCGGATACGACGGCCGTCAGTCTCTGTTTTGAACATAGTTATTGGGGCCGTGAAGCCCGGGTGAATACTGGCGTCCTACACCGACCACGGATTAACTGTGACGCAACAGAAGCGCATTTCGAGCCGCTGCCACGAAACTCATCTCGTCCACCACCAAAGCACTACAAACCGAGGATCCTTCCCTCTCCGACCTGCAAGGTATTTAAGATGACCTGCAAGACAATGACTCGGCGCTTGCAGCGTTCAAAGAAAAGGTTGCCGACCTCATGAACGACGGTGACGCGTATGAGACGAAAGACACCGTAGCTATGGAGTACTACGGCAAGATGCGCAACACCATGAGGCGAGTCCATTTCCTTCTGAAATATGCTGCAAGAGCCGGAGAATGTGCCATCCTGAGCGAAACAGCCATCCAAGGTATCTGAACTCAAGCAAATTCCCTATCGTAACTACAGGTACCCGTTTTCTCACGTGAATTGTGCTAGCGGCATTGCTTCTGGGAACATTTTGGAGGCAAGATCTATTGCAAGACAGAGGAAAGTTTTGTACTGAAGATCATAATGAAGCGGAATCGCGAAGCGGGCAATCGAAGGTGTGCGCCTGGCCGAAGCGAACTACGCGGTATCGTTGAAAATTGGCCAACTGGGGTTTTTGGGAGTTATACCGCCCTCGTTGACGACCACATTGACATTTTGCTTGCTATCAAACCCGTCGATCGCTCTTTTCATATATCGCAGCTGCGGAAAGTCTAAGGAGAGGTACAGTTTCGTACAAGCTGCCTCGAAAGCCTCGGGGTTCCAGCTTTAAAACACGTGGTCATACTTTATTGTGTCCTTATGAAATCACTACCCGAATTTGTCGTCGTTCTTACCGTCAACGCATGAAAGAGTCTGAGGCCGACGACGGGGCTACTGCGAGCTCGCGGAAAGAGGAGGCGCGAAAGGTCACGAAGTTCCTGCAGGTGTAAGTTGAGACCAGAGAAGAGAGCCAGACCTCCCGTTGAAGGTCACTACCGTGAAAAACTATGCCAACCTTGTGTACTACCACCGGTACCGTCATAATTAGCGCTTTTCGCACAATCGGTATCGAACGGCCATCCCTGCTGATTGCCATAAAGGACTGCCCCGTCGCAATATCAGCCTACGAGATTAGACGCCTAATAACTGGCCATAAGTGTTGCTTTAAATGTGGCAGAGAGGGATACGTCGCACAACAGTGTCGCTACGCAGCGTGGCTCAAATGCAAGTATTTCTTGAAACGTCACTTGTCAGCACTTTGCGCCATATGGAATTAAGACAGCAAACGCCCGTCATCCGAGAGCAGTGATACACTTGTCAACCATGACGCAACGAAAAATGTCAAGTCGCCAGTGACAAATGCTGCCGCTAGCAGTTCTACGTCAGCACCTGTCCAGATGCAACCGACCGCGGTGTGGGCGTCCGGAAAGCACGATTTTGTGTTAGTTCTAATACTGCTTGACACCGGCAGCCAGAGAACGTTCATTAGATGCGGTATTTCCAAAAGGGTCGGCCTGCCTTCCCGCTGTGCTAACGTTTGGAACTTCTAAGTGGTCCCGCCATCAAAGTTATCAAAGCGCAAGTCTCAAACTACCAAAGGGCCGGGCGGTTCTGGTTTTAGTTTCGTTCCACTGAAGAACGTTCCATTCCGGTCCATAACAAAGAAACTAACAAACAAACAGGTATCCGTAATGTTTCATACCGGTTTAGCTTCGCATGCCAAATATTTCGGGGCAATATAACGATAAAAGCAGTATTTATTTTTCTCAATAAGTGGATGATGAATTAGATCATGCTCAGTGCCTTCAGGCAAGACACTAAGATACTGAGCACGATCTCAGAAGCACGTTATCGAGTGTGCTCGCCGAAATGCGAGACCGTAGTTCCGATAAAACGAACTTAAAGGAACACAAACGAATGATAAAGCTTGGGTAACCGAGCGTTGTACCCATAGAAAAGGGAACGAGGAGCATTTCAGCGCGCGAGCCCTGCGTTTACCTACAATGCTGATTAGCTAGTGCAACGAGCGACAGGCTTAGCTTAGTGGCTCGACCGGTTATCGCTCGCACTATCGCTGCCTGAGACATAAGCGCGAACTCTGACGTTGCCTGAAGTCGGTTGTTTGGGATTGCCGACTTTCGCCTTGAACCACAAAAACGATCAAAAATAGTTTGGTTTCACTCCGAAACAAAGTAATAAATAACGTATTGGTTACGGCTTCATTCCGGGCAAAAATAGTTATTTTTCGCTTTTGGTTTTTGTTTTCCTTCTATTTCCGACACACTGCAACCTACACAGTCAATTCGATTCCCACGACATCGCGATAGATGCGTTGGATTGACCAACGGTAATCAAACGTAATCAGTATCCTGATAGGATCAGTCTACTATTGACGCATAGTGACCGGAAGAATGGAACGCCTAGGCAACGACTTAGGCGCTTTTAAGACTGTCTTTGATTGGCTAGTGCAAGGCGTCTATCCAGTGAGGCGCGCCAGTGGTTTGCCAGCTTCAAATACCATCACGACTGCTCTATTTCTTGCGTGTGAACGGAAGAGGCAAAGCGCACATGAAACTGAAAAGACGGAAGTGTGGCGACTTGGTGCTATGAGCATCACCGGCACCAAGAGGACGCCAACGACGCTTGCCAACCCACCAAGGGAGCCGCTCAGTTTTATCTTTCCTCCGCTCCTTCCCCAACTTGCATCCGCCTTCAGAAAGTCGCAACAGAAGCCGGCCTCCTACCTCTGGAACGAACCCCAGTCAGCTTCGTTCCAGCAGGTGCTCGATGTTTAAGTCTAGCCTGTCAATGTACCACTACGACACGCGACATCCAAACGACTCGCCAAAGCGGTACACCAAGGTGGATCACCCGTTCGGAGTTTTTAGATAACAACTACAGGCTCGTGATAAAATCGATCATCGTTGAAAACAGCGTTCTCACTAAGCAAGAGAGTTGGCTCAACGAAAACCGCCGCCGCTGCTCGACTCGAAAAACCGCGCGACTTCACTTTACGTGTATTCAGGGACTTCTTTCACGCTCGGAAAAACACTTTTATGTAGCACGTACTCAGTAACAGAAAGCTGTATCGGGAGTTTTTCATACAATTTTCTCATTGACGCTTTTAATCTAATTATAGTGTTTGAGAAGTTCATTAATTAACAAAGATTAATTATGTCATTAGGCGCAATGAAAAAATAACTTGAGTATCTCCAAGCGACGACACACAACATTACCTTCATTCTGTCCAGCTACGTGGCGTTTGCATATTTTTAAATTTTGGTGCATGATAGTTGGAACACGTTGTGTGTGTTATCATGGGTCGTGGATCCCCATGGAAAATTTTATTTCTCTCGTTGTTGGTTGTTTCTTTCCTGTTGCCTTACCTTATCCCTGCATGTTGTCATTTGTTTTGTCATCGTGTCTCTTCGCATGCAACTTTGCTATTATTTTCGAAATACATTTTTTGCTGGAAGTCAGCTCCGCTGGGCTTCTCGTGCCCACCTGTCTCTTAATTTGCAGTGTTCAATATAAAACTTCACCTACTTTCAGTGTTAGATAAATGGTCAACCATTGAACATCGGATGGCCGAGATTATACTTGCGAAGAATGTTTCTCCCAGTAATTAATGTCTCATAATTTAACTGACATATCACTAAATGCTAGAAGTTGTAGTGCTTTCTTGGTTAAACGTTTCGGGATTGCCTTTGAGAGGCATTTATATTGGAAGCTAGAGATTGTTAATGCGTGCATACAATCGCTTCACTGTTTGCTTGTTTCTTACTTGCTTATTTCTGGCAGTTAGATAATTACATCTTACTACACTTTACACCAGCGCCACTGTAATTACCGCCCAGAAACATTGGGTCTGACGATCTAACACGCAGAACGTGTTTTTCGGCGCTGGAGCGATTGTAAAGGTGGTATGTGTGCTTGATAACATCTTCAACTTTCGGTAGCTTTATAGTGACGTTTTGTTCTGGAGCTCCGTACACTCCATAAATATAGAAAATAAAAAGAAGACTCGTACTAAAAGCTGTGAATCATTATCGCCAACATGTTGCCGTGGAATGTGCTACATCACAGATGTGGTATACTACGTGAAGCTTTCTATAAAGGAGGGCATCGGTATTGACACGTGTACTTGTCTTCATCGGGCGACACGTTTCACCGCCTAACAACTGTTATCGCACAGCGCCGGACGCGCTTGCATGTGTCTGAAGTTTCTGGAATGTTATCGATGGTTCCATCCACTGTCTGTGACCGAACCTTGTGTAATCTGATTGCTTGTGTGCGCGACGCGAATAATGTAGAACTTTGTGGAAGGTGCGTGGGTCCCAGCGATTAGTCTGGAATGTTCGACTATTGATGTATAAAAGCCGACGCGCTTGACCCGTTGATCAGATTTCGACGACCGCTGATCGTGTTCGCCGCTACCGTTGTTCTTTGAGTATAGCCTGTTTTTGAGGGCACAAGTTCGCCCAATAAAACGCTCGTTTCGTTAATCACAGTTTTGCTGCCTTCTTAACGGTCACTACCACGTGACAGTATTGCCAAATCCCAGTTTTGATTATTTCCAAATAGTCTTGCTTACCTGCAACGGTTTTAACATTTTCTTGAATCTGAAAAGTGTGCCTTTTTGGGGTGGTAATTCCAGAGCGGACATTCAAGAACGCATCTATCGCAATAGCTGATTCGATGCAAAGCGAAAGCTCGCAGCCTAACACGATGTGGCACCAATGATGTCTACAAGCACGCTCCGGCATTACCTAATGTTCGCAATAAAACTGGTCTATATCTATAAAAAATCAGCAGTATTGTGCCATGTTTCCCGTAAAGGAAATGAGAAGTTGCGAAAACAGCCATCTCATGACGACCCACGAATTTACCGGAAAGATAAATTTGCAGCTGCATCTATTTTCTTTTAAAGTTTGTGTATATTCTACCCCGTAAAACAAAACAACTTCCAGCTTAAGATTGCGAAAATGTAGTTTACGAGCGCGAAAACTGATAGAAGCAGGTTTAAGCCGTTCAGTCGTTCATAACCTTGCTTAGATACTGCTGGCAGGTCTGCTGAATTATGCATCGTGTCGGAAACAATTTTTTTATTTACCAATACTGTTGGCTGAACGCCATAACAGGGCTGTTGCAAGACAAACGAAACAAGATAGCAGTGCTGCGGCAGTCTAGAACAGACCAATAAGGCATATTCACAGGAAATGGCACAATGCAAAGCAAGAAGAAGCAAAAGACAAATTACAACAGGGTGATATTAAATGTACCACAGCCGCTGCATTAATCATATGTGCTACAACCAGAATCATAGGTAAGACAAATTACCATTATTGAAGTAGCAGCTATGTACTTCTAGACGAGGTAAAAAATTTTGTTAGTGTGGTTTCAAATTTATTTAGATGGTCTAGTGTTAGTAATTCATGTGGTAGAGCGTTCCGTTCCTCTGTAGTTCTGGGGAAAAACGAGTGCTGATGTGCATCTATTCGTGCTGAAATGGGCTGAATTTGCTGTAGGTTGCTGCTTCGTACTGTTCGAGACAGACGCTGTTTTATGTACTGCTGTGTATAAAGGTTAAACCAGTTATAGCGAATCACATAAAGAAATTTTAGTCTAGCTATCCTTCTGCGTTCTGAAAGCGGAGGTAAGTTGAGCTTCATGAGCATTTCAGTTAGGGAGTCGGTTGAACGATATTTTGACAAGATGAATCTTGCCGCTCTTCTTCGAAGTTTGTGAATTCTATCTACCAGGATTTTCTTTAAAGGATCCCACACGAGGCTCGCGTACTCTAATTTGGGACGAACGACCGTTAAATATGCAGCTAATTTAGTTTGTTGAGGAGCGAGTTTTAACTTTCGCCTCAAGTACCAGAGCTTTTTTTCCAGCTGATGAACATATGTTCTTTATCTGTGCTTTCCAGTTGAGGCCACTCGATATGGTAATTTTTAGGTACCTAATGTGGTTTACACGGCTTATTACTTTACCCTCTATCTCATAATCGAAGGAATGTATATTTTTTATCTTCTTGGTTACCCTTATATACATGGCCTTGCTGTAGTTTATTTTCATTTTCCACTTATTGCACCAGTCACTAATACTTTTTAATATGGAATTTAGGGCGATCTGGTCACTGCTGCTGATACTGTGGTATACATTAAGCAGTCGTCCGCAAAAAGTCGCAATTTGATAACGAGGTTAATCTGGTCTGCAATGTCATTTATATAACGCCGAATAAAGACAGGGCCCTAGCACTGATCCATGAGGGACTCGTGACGTTACAGGCAACACTACGGATTTCGCGCTATTCACTTCCACAAACTGTGCTCTTACTAAATATGAATGAATCCATTTGGCAATGCTAATGTTAACGCCGAGACTGAGCAGTTTATCAAGAAGTTCTGGGTGTGGAACGCGGTCGAACGCTTTTGAGACAAACAGCATCTAACTAACCTTTCTCGTTAAGTACGCTTGAGAAATCATGTATGGTTTCGGTGAGTTGGGTAACCGTTGACAATTTTTGCCTAAAACCATGCTGGTTAGGAAAAAGGATATTAGCATTTTCGAAGTAATTCAACAAGTTTTTTGATGTTACATACTCCATAATCTTTCATCATGTAGTCGTAATTGAAATGGACCTATAATTTTCGATGTTGTCTCTGTCGTCGGATTTATAGATAGAGACAACTTTAGCTGTCAGCCAGTCAGATGGTAATTTGTGCTGCTCTAGGGACGCCTTAAAAATGATACAGCGATACTTAGATAGCCATTCCGCATATCGTTTTAAAATATTCATCTGGGATACCATCAGGACCGGCTGATTTTTTTTTGTGTCTATGTTACGGATAGTGCAAATATCCTCTCCTCAGAGAAAACGATGTCTGGCATGGGCAACATACTCTCGGTGCGATTCACGTCAAGGTCAGTGGAAGATGGCTCCGGTGGAGTGAACAGAGAATGAAAATATCCATTATATGTTTCAGCAATTTGTGCACAGTCGTTAATTATATTGCCATCAATACAGACATATTGTATTTGTTCGTGCGACCGAGGCAAGATGACGCCAAAAACGTTGTGGCGAATCGCTCATGAAATTGGGTAACGTCTGCGCGTAAAAATGTTCCTTTGCCGTCACGAGCATGTGCTTAAGGGTTTGGGAAAGCTGCGAAATCTCCATTTTGTTCCTCTCTTGATTCCTACTTCTGCGTCTCATCCTCCGTTTAAGCTGTATTATGTTGCGGTTAATCCAAGGATTGCGCCTTTTGAGTGCCTTGATTCGTTTTGGTACGAACTTTTCCAGACAGTAGTTCACCGTATTCCTAAATCTATTTCACAAGATGTTGACGTCAGTCGCCCCATCGAACGAGCACAGTGACATTTCAAGACATTTGCAGCTGAGACAATTTATCCCGTTCAGAGCACACGCTTACCAATCGTCGTCACATGTAGACATCTTTTTATATTTCATTTAAGCATGTAACAAGGAACGCTCATTTTACTGCTGTCTTCTGGAATTACTTGTTTTTTCCTTACCAAAGCTTTAACCTAAGTACTATCTTCTTTGTGGGCTAGCCTCAATGCTGCCAAAAACACTGCAAATACTGTCGAACAAGACAGCCAGTAAGTAAAGCAGTAAAATGAAGTAAACTCGGCGCAACCTAATCATGAAGAGAGCCATGCTACACAATTTCACTAGGGTCACAAAAGACATTTCAGTTCCTTGAAGCAATTTCTTTGAATAACTCGGGCTTCTTCAAAGTTCGAGAAGTATTTTGCCGGCTCAATCTTGCCCATTCTGACGCCGGACGCCACATGACATTGCTTAAAATTGAATAGGCTTGTCACATAGACGAAGCGTGCTGACGTACGTTTCCTATTATTTGCTAAGATGGAAGCAGTTGATAGAGCATCCGAGATCTTCAACTTACGATATAACCATGATTCGACTTTTACACAGCCAGTGAGTCAACAGATTCGATCACAGATAAGGAAGAACAATTTGGAGGACGCTTAAGCTTCGCCTATAAGAGTGGAATGCGATAAATTTCTAAGATCCCTGACAGCTTCTCACGTTTCCAGGCAACTGCAGCTTAATATGTAACCGTAATGTTTACCGGGAAACACTGGCGGCTAACGCTATGCACCAACGTGAGCTTTCTGGTAGAAATGCGGCCTCTTGCGTGGGCCACATCGATGGTGTTGTTGCAAGGAACCGAGCTTGGCGCGAAGCTCCATGAGTGGTAGAAACGTTAGACAAGGTGTATAAGCTTGAGTTTCCACGCAACAAAATCATGTTTTCTCGTATATTCAAACTACAGTTCGACGCTGTCTTGGCTATCTTGTCTGTAGGTTGTGTATAAGTCGTACTTTACGATTTTCTTTGTGACGCATTTTACTTTCAGAAATTCAATTAATTTAGTAAGGTCTTTGCGCTAGACGGTGGGCCTGCGTGGTTGGGTATGCGTAGTTCGTGATGATCTTTTCGCTACAATACAGTCGACGCTGGACGCGAAACGCCGACGCCGGAATTTCTGTGACGTAGGGCCCTTAACGCTATCGCGCTAAAATTAATTTCGATAAAATCATCGAGATACCTTCTAAGGGGATCGGGGTGCCCTGATCCGTCTCCTATAGAATTCTTCGTGCTTGGGTCACTGCGGTAAAGGAACTAGGAGTCACTGAGGGTAACTTAGACTGTGTCAAGTTATCATATTTTTTTTTTTGCATTTGCGTTGAAAATCTACGCTAGCGTAATGTTACAAATAAAACCTAATTCTATATCTGTTCATATGTAACGTTCGTTCACTAGTATTTTCCGATTAATCACATCGGCGTATGACGTTGTTCCTTTCACGACTGGACTGCTTCTCACTGACGTAGTTACTATGTACAGTGCGGTCCGCTGTTAAAGGGAATACAGGAATGTGAATCCCATGCGAATTGTCTCCTCTGGCAAGTGTACAATTACCCCGCTTTGCAGCAGGTGACTTCAGGTTGGCGGCGTTGGACTCTTTCTACACACTGCTGCAGTACAGTGACGTAACTTCAGCATGTACATGCAGCTGCAGCACCAACAGAATGAGAACCGCACATTAGAGTGTTCCCCTTTAACAGTGGACCGCATTGCAAATTGGCTGAAACTACAGTGTGGAAAAGTGGTCTCCACAGTCATTACGTTTCACTGTACCCGCCATGGTTGCTTAGTGGCTGTGGTGTTGAGGTGCTGAGCACGAGGTCGCGGGATCCAATCCTGGCCACGGCGGTCGCATTTCAATGGGGACGAAATGCAAAAACAGCCATGTACTTAGATTTAGGTGCACGTTAAAGAACCCCAGGTGATCCAAATTTCCGGAGTCCTGCACTACGGCTTGCATCATAATCAGAAAGTGGTTTTGGCGCGTAAAACCCCATAATTTATATTTCATGCGTTTCACTGTGAACAAAATTTGCGAAACAAATAATCGCCGTAAAGAAACGAGGAGTTGTCCAATGAAGAAAAAAAAACTTAATGGTTAATCACTTAGAAAAATATATTCACCGAAAAGAACATATTCAATTAGAATTGAAACATCGAAAAAGGGTGGGGAATATTCGAAAAATAGAAATCTAAAACGGGAAACCCTATCTATGGTTGATGACAACGACAGCGCTCAGTTGAACGAGACAATCCCCAATATTTCACGGAATTAGCGGGCTCCGCCAGAAGTACACACTTTTAGTCGGCACTTAACAAAGATTTTATAGCCAGTTTTATGAAGACGTATACAATCAAAATTGCTTAGAAGAATGCCGGCTTCGAACTTGTTCATTTCGAGGGAGCACAAGCAAAATGTGTTGAATGAAAGATTAAAATAAGTAATTGGGAAATTTAACCACCCAAAAGTGCACATTAAGTGATGAGGGACAATGTAGTGTAGAGCTCCGTAATTAGTTCACCACCAAGGTTTCTTTTTAAATACCTACGTAAAGCAACATTTTCTTTTTGCATTTAGCCTCGAACGTAAATGCATTCACCGTGGCCGTAAATCAAACCAGCACACTCCGCTCACTTCTAGAGCGGCACATCCACTGGGCTACCAAGACGGGTCCTTCCCTAAAAGAAAACAGACGAAAAAACATGTGGACCTTTATTTCTTTCTTTGCTGAAGATACTATGCTAGATATACTACATGACACAAAGTTTTCAGGGCCTACACAATTATTTCTGCCACTGTGTGCACGGGAGAGTCTGCGGAGTACAGTTGCTGAGTTTCTGGGACAATATGATGCCATTGATGCGAATTCTGTTTAGAATTTCACGTAATGTCTATCACTCCAAAGAAAAAGAAATCTTGCTTCTTAGAAATGCGTATCGTTGACAATGCGCGCTTTTGTCCCACCGATGTATAGTGCGAATTAAATCCACTGCGCATGCGTAACGTCAGCGTCGTGTCTTATAGCATTGCAGCATCAATTCCAAGCGAGCAACCTTTAATTTGCACTTGCGAAGAACGTGCCGAGCTGAGCCTTCCCTAGCTATAACACACACAGCGTCTCAAACCTAAGTATGGGAAACAACCTTGACCTGCGTGCGCTATTTATTTCCGAGCCGAAAATAGAGGTTCGAGGGTCGGGAGGGAGTTGGAAGTGTTCGTGTACCAGTAAATGGGGAATACGTGTCTTCTTGTTGAAGCTAACTGCACGGACGATTAGTACTACTGGCGCACCAGAGGATTTCCCGCGATGCCGGTTTCCTGCCTGCGCCGGCGCCCACCATCCATCACTAAGGCATCGCGTGTGCAGAGTGGGTAAGAGGAGGTTGGGTCAGTTCTTTCCTGGAGGACCTCCTAAGCGTTCCGCGCAATTAAAATGACAATGCGGCGCATTTATCCCTATTACCACCCAGCCGTTTGGTCACGAGATGGGGAGCGTTCTTGTTCAGCGGTTGACTAATAGGGTTCTAAAGCTCCGAATGTCGACTGCCAAACTGCCTTGACGAACTTAATTCATTCAGCTTATTCGCATTCAAAGTTCGCATGCATTTAGTCAAGCGCACTGTGATAGTCGAAATTTTCGTCCGCCGGATTTCCCTGCAGATTGCTCAACGTAGTACTAAACGCGAGATGGGAAGCTCAGTAAGTTGATTTTGTAACAAGTGAACATACTTCTGCTTGGATTAACCATAAAAATACCAACATAGAAGTATCAATGCATGTTATATGACTCACCAAATGCCGCGCAAGTCAGGGAACCGCATAAAAAATAAAAATTTCTGAGATTGTGTCCACGTTCATTAGTAACTTGCTTCAACGTCTCCTGAATTTCAATACTTTTCAAGGAACCTTCCCCTAAAGGAAGATGCTTTGAAGTGAAACTGCTACACTAATGCCTACTAAACTTACGTTACACAGCTTATGTCGCACATGCGTTTCTATCACCTTGAGTGGCGTTGGCTAATGCACCAAAAGCAACTCCGGCACCTATAAATATATACCTGAGGATGTGGGCTTGGGAACAGATATCGCATTAACACAATCCGCCTTTATCATGGCGCGATAGCGCAGGCTCCCTGCCATGGCGGATTAGTCGCGAAGCGTTTTGGAAGGGTCGTTGGCGTCGCCGTGCGCCGGAAAGCCCCCTGAAGAAGAGAAGAAAATAATACGCGCTTGGACGCGTGCTGGTGCAAAAACTCGTGCCATGCACCGCGTTGAAACTCCACTGGTAGCTCTACGTCATTGCGGTGCCGAGAACGTACGTTGCGTAACACTGCAACTCCACTTTAAAACAGAAAGTGGCCAGGGCTTGGCTTCGTCCGAGTGGTTCGGACTGCACCGTGAACTACGTAGTTGCCGCCTTTCATTGACTGGGTAGCAGATTTAACGAAAAACATGTGCGTTACACTTGGGCGACACTTAAAAACATCCCGTTGCTGATAAAGTCTTTTTGCAGCGTCGGTCCTCACTTGCTGGCGGGGACAGCCGCGTGCATGACTTCGCGTACTCTCTTAAGGCGCGGTAACACCAGATTGATACGAGACCCACATTGCAAGACCGTCACGTCAACAACTGACCGACTATTCAGTGCAGTGCGCCACTGAAAGCATTTTATCACACCATGCCGACAACGACGCAACCTTGGCTTTAGTAAGTATCGCCTCATATAGTTGTGATTAACAAACACGGGCCCCTCGGATTCCCTTCTTGTTCACAGCTGTTCGAGTTATTCCTTCTCAGTGCATCCTTCTATTCTAGCTTATACATATTTGTTTCCCTCTGACAACGGCTTTCTGACCGTAGACAAGTGGAAAAGGGTTTCTGACACCGAAAATAGCGGCAAAGTCAGGAAAGGGGAGCAAGACACCAATGGTGAACAATGCCACAAAGGCCAATGACCACAGTGGAACAATTTACGCACCCTGAGCTCCTCTATTTCGTGCCGACAGGACGAGCGTATGCGCTTCGTGAGGTGCTGTCAGACGCGCATTGGCATAAGAAGGATATAGGACAGGTAGGCCTCTAAACATCTCAACAGACTCGAAGGAAGCGTGCTAAATGTACACGAGGGGCAGGATTAGCAAAGCCGCCCTCAGAATTCTTGGCGGAGCCAACTTCGCCGAGATTAAAGTTATAAGCAACAAGTTAATCTGGATTCCGGCCCACGCAGGCATAGAGGGTAACGAAAGGGCAGACAGCCTAGCTCGAGAGACCACGTTCCGAGCAGAGCAGTCGCACGCCCCGAAGTATACCACCCACACGCTTGTGAAGGAGGATACACAGAAATCTTAAACTGATACAGAGGGACGAGAGCCAAATATCCCCCACCGCGCAAAGCTCTAACGACGGAGGAAGCAACGAGTTGGCGCAGATTGCAGACAAACTCCTTCCCAAATTTATACATCCTAAACAAAATGTACCCAACACAATACAGAGACACCTGCCCATGATGCGGGGCCACACCCACACTATATCGTGTCACATGGGAATGTAAACACAATCAATCATTCCACCAACACAATAACCCGAGTGCGGAGCAATGGGAGAGTTGGCTTACCAGCTGCGAGCTCACAGCCCAAAGGGCCTTAGTGCAGCATGCTAGTGAGGTAGCTAGGCTCAGTGGAGCCCTGGAATAGGGGCCCACCCTTGCCGGAAGAGGCTCGAAATCGCCAGCGCCCATAAAGACGACGGAGACCTCGAGACGCTAAATCCTTGAAGGAACCAAATGAAGTTTCTCTCTCTCTCTCTCTCTCATACAATCAAAATGTCTTGAATGCAACAATAAAAAATGTTCGACGTTCTGATTTATTGAGATGTGTTTTTGTCAGGCATGTTATTGGGCAGGAAGGAATGTAAGCGGCCTGAACGTTCAGTGTGCAGATGCTGTACCGGTAAAAGCAACGAATAACGTTTTCTAGATTCATAGCACTGTTTTCATTATTCTAGTAAAAACAATTTTGATAATAACAAGAACGACAGCCTTTTTCCAGCTAATGGTCAGGATTTTCAGTGTACCATAGGCCATCATCGGTGCCTACTCCCAGCTAACTGATCTCTTCAACAGCGATTGCCGCATCAGTCCACCATACGGGACTCACGTTATTCTGCCTTATTTTATTATTGTATTGATGATTTTTAAATATTTCGTCTCTTTTATTCACATCCTGACATTTCCCTAAAACACAGCGAGCTGTGTATGAGCTATGTGAAGAGACTGGCGTAATAAGAACAGCCGAACGGGGGCGGGTGCGTTCGTTCGCGGGAAACCAAGAAACTCTCATTGAACCATGCGAAGCGTGGTCTTCGACGGTGAAGCTGACTGTAAGGGGAGCACCACGCTCGAAAAGCAAGCGAAACCAAGATAACGAGCTACATGGTTCATTCCACCTGAATGACATTTTGCCCATGTACGTCGGCTGGGACCTAGCAGAGATTAACGAGCTTAGCTCTTGAGCAAAACAATCTCGCAAGTGTCACCGGAGTTGATACGTGCCCTTACGCTAGCTTCACTGAAAGGTACATGAGACAAATAGTCCAACTGGGGTCATACCCTCTTAATACCATGCTTTGTTGATGCTTTCATTACTTTTTACCTTTTAAAGTTTCCTTTCTGCTCGCCTAATTTTACTTTCCCGTAAAGATAGTTATACGCTGATGTATCTACGTCAGCAACTATAAATCCTGGAAGTGAGCCGCTCGGCTCCTTAAATGGTTTAAGCCAATGGCCATCGACACCACCGTTGACAAGAGGACAGAAAAGAACTTTCTTTGTTTCTACAGTCGAGAACTGACGCATGAACTTCACCAGCCTAGGCCTCAGAAGCCGTCATTGTGTCGGCAGTTCAAACGGCTCACTATTAGGCAGGTTGTGCGGTGCGTTACATAGACGTATGGTTTTCATATTCCCGAATGAAGGGAGGTATTTCGGCCAAACCAGCTTTTCAACTCACTGCTCTCTCTCTTTCTGTCTATACAGGGTGACCATCTTTAGGTATTATGGAATATTTAAAAATCGCCTGTAGCAGATAGCATAATTCTTGTTTTTGAGGTGGACTATTTGAAGAGGCCGACATTATTAGCACGAGAAATTGAAACACATATTCAACTAATCGGGAAAACTTCAGAACTTTAACTTTTTAATTAAACACATTACGCACAAATTGCAATTTACGATTTGTAGCCGGTGAGCTCGCAAGACGTATCCATTTGATATGAATAACAAGCGTTTAATCAATTCGAAGATTTAGCAAGTTCGGACTTCGGGACAACTTGAATGAAGCTTCAGATGCGGGTGACACAAGCCTGGCCATCACGAATCGGAGCGTGGGAGGTGGGTAGTTGGAGGGTGGTGACGGATCGGCATCGCCGATAGGGAGACTAGGGCCGCCGAGCCCACCCTCCCCGTAGTCGGCGGATATGGTCTGTTAGAAGGCGTAAATGCTTAGCCTCTTGTGGATAGAGTTTGTCCTACGCAAAATAAGAAGTGAATGCTCGTGCAACAAGATACCTGAGAGAGAAGGAGTAGTAGGTACTGACCAACCCGATAATATGAACAAAAAATGCGCAGCAGATATTTATAAATATTTTACTGACTTGTGATGTCCTGTAGAATTCTATTAGGTGAGTTATTCAAGCGATGGTGGTCTGCTTTACCACATTAGACCACCGTATTGGTGCCACTTATCATCGTGCACAAATATAATATTTTCGTTTGTTTTTATGCATAAAAAACGAATAATACATCTGCTTGAATTTGTCGCAGTCCCACAGCTTTTATGCGTTAAAGCACTGATGCGTTAAAACCGGTACAAGTAGTTGAGGTCTGTCTTTTATTCAAGAGAGGTAGTTGCAACAAGATGCAACGTCACCGCGTAGTATACAAGCAAGCAATAAGTTCGGAAAATTACACTGCCTTCCTGAAGTGCCCATCAACAATACAAAAGCTCAAAACTGATACGACGGGGTTACCGGACCCTAGCTCGGAAAACCGCAAGTGATCTTCATGATGACACCAGTCGTATCAACTCAAGAGCAAGTCTAACGAGGCCAGAAGTCGATAGTTCAGCAGAGGAAGAAGACAAAACGTAAAAGTGAAATGAGGTATAAATAAAATTATAATGAGGCAGACGCCACTAATCTCTGTGCTCCACCACACAGCGTTTTCCGGTTAGCGACCACCTCTGCTATGGTTGCGAAGTGGCAGTTTTGTTTCACCTATACGACCATTTCATGATTACGGCACGAAACTATTGCAAGGCTCGTAATTAAGACACACAGTGTACCTTTTTGGTTGTGCTAGTACTTTTTCCTCAAAACGAACCAAGTTCTTTAGGGTAACACCTTTATTTTATGCAAATTTTTTCAATGTTTAAAGTAGCGCTATTACCATTAAGACCAATCGGGAGGACTGCTATCCGGTGTTATCGTTATTATTTGTGTGCCGCCCAATTCAACTGTTGAAAATTGAAGCTGCTGATACTAGAGCCCCAGAGTACCTAGCGCTCTTTCTTTTATATCACTTGTCATGTTTTTACTCAATCTAAATTTTTAATCACAGGGCAGTTTGTATACTCAATTTTTAAGAAGCGGTGCTAGCTGATCGGTGCAGGGAACCTGGTATTTCATCAGGCAGCGTGCTAACGACAGCGTTTACGAAAGCAACGGTTTGTGAATTAGGTACGTCAGACTGCGACTACAGACTGCAGCCCCCGAGATCTAGAGGAGGACCTAAACTCTGTTGGCACAAGAAGCTACAAGCGGAGAAGACGATGACTAGCATTTAGTGCTACGCCACTGAGCGATCATGGTCTGCGCACAGGAGAATTGAGGCCTTATCCAGGAGCGTTCTACGGTTATCTCATCTTACAGGCGTAGTTCAGGTGCATGGGTCTTCCTATGTAAAATCTATCGGATTTCCGCAAATGATGACGTTGAACTAATTGCAGCAGCCACCGTCTGTTCAACCGACTCTCTGGACCCATCGTGATTTGAGTATTCATAGCAGGTGCGCTCTCCGGGAAGGCCACGCTGGTTTGAGTGTTTCAGGGCTGGTAATTACTTGGGGAAAAAAGTGAAATTGACAGGGCGCTTATTCTACATTGGGCTCAATACCACGCAAGCTTAATCTTGGGGTAGAAAAAGAAATAGTGCGATCTTTAAGTCACACAAAACAGACAGAAATCAACTGTGGGGTCTAAGGAAGCAATTTTATTGTGAATTATCAAAGGAAACGAGTATTACGTTTTATTTCACAAGAAAAGTACGGTAGGACAACTCATCTTACGATAACTGTCGACGGTAAGGCGAATAGCAATCAAACAATGTAGCGACAGACTGTAATCCTCAAGTCCCTTTTACTTAACACCTGTCGTGGCAATCTTGAGACTCATTGATTTGGCTATATGCGACATACTACGATGTTGTCCCACTTTGCCATGGCACTCGCTTGCCAAGGTCACCCATGAGCAGATGAGCATGGCGACTGTATGACGCTGACGCAGTGACGGTGGAATGAGGAAGAAGGAATGATATCGATGGAACGACAAAGGCGTATACCGACTACGGCCTGACGACAATAACATTTCGATTCTCAAGTTATTACGGTGGTTAAACGACGACAACGACATCATGAGGACAGTTAGATGGGGACGATGACGTTACGACAACTGTATACCGACGACTCGATCAAGAAGTGAGAATGAGGACGATCTCACGACCAAGACGGCGTCGCGATGACGGCATGACAACAAATGCCGTATCTGTATACTTTTGCGCATGATTAGGAGAAGGCGTTTAGTATGATCTAGCTGAATAGCTAATTACACTAAATGCCGCGAAAATCACAGCCTCCAACACTGCTATAAGAAGAGACTGTACCAAGTTGGTATTGAAAGTGAGAAGTGGCGAGGAGGAGCGGCCTATCGGCAATCAACGCTGACTACGTGCCGCGAAAACCTGGACAGCTGGGATCTGCTAACACTCATATACAGGGTGCTTGACGTAATTTGAACCAAAGATTTAAAGAAACTGGTTGACCACAGCTGAATGAAACCAGTGACATATGCGTCACGTGGAGCTCCGAAGAGTATTTGCCATACTCCGTTTAATTGGTTAATTAACTAAGATAAATTATGCAAAATATTTAAGATTCACTTTCGGGCCAAGCGCGTTTCGTTACGCTGTAGAGGCGATTCAGAAACGACCAATCCAATTTCTCGTGGCAACGTATATGCTGTGGTGATTTCTTTCGCCGTGTAAAGAAAGTCCGCGAAATATGAACTAAAACCACGTGATTGCGCTCATGCGCTATCGTATTGCAGCGCTCTCAGCTGTGCTTCGAGCGAAAGCACCTTGCGCGTGGAGTGTGGCGAAGTGATGGCCGTGGCTCTAGGCATCGGCTTCACAGTGCGTCAGCATCTTTGACGGCGGCGCACAGAAAGGAAGCGCCGTCGTCTCTGATAAGCGATAGGCTGGAAGCACGCTTTAGAGTGCTCCAATACGATAGCTCATGAGTCCAGTCACCTGAATTTCTTTCAGGTTTCGCCGACTTTTGTTGAACGTCGAAGGAAATATCCCCACGCACCATGTACGTTGCCGCAAAAAATTGGATTGGTCGTTTTGGAACCCCTTCGACAACGTAACCAAACACACCTGGCGCTGAAGTGAAGATTAGAAAAATAATTAAACTCAGTTAAATAAACAATAAAGCGGAATATGAATAATCTTTTGAGGAGCGCCACAAAACAGCAAACCTGATGTCCTTGGTTTAACTCAGCTGTGGTTAACCTCGTTTTTTAAATACTCGGTTCAAGTTACGTGAAACACTCTCTGTAAATATTGCAGCCTTGATTCGTAGCCACGAAAAAACAGTGCTTCTGCCGTAAAAAACAAAGTGTTTGTCTATTCTGTAACCTGGATGCAATAGCGACGAGAACCAGCGCTCCCAGCAATCAGCGCGAATTCTTTTCTATATTCAAAACACCTCATGCAGAATATAACAAACCGAACCAATTAAAAAAGAAGCACAATACGAAAAGGAATTGTAGCCACGATAGAAGGAGTAGAGAGACGCATCACTGAGTCTTTGAAGCACTTCGAAAGTAGCTTATTCTCCCCCCCCCCTCGCCCTCTTTTTTTTTTCTTTCTGTCACTACGTCTCCGATCCAGTAGACTCGGTTCGAGTGTAAATCTTCCCTATAGTTTACTTCCACTCTTTCCAACAAGTCAAGCATGGAAAGACGCAATGCAACCGACATGGTCGAGCTCCTCGTGAAATGTAGCCAGGAGGAAAGAGTCTTTGTATATTCATGACTACTTGTGCAGGCACACAAAAATAGGTCACCCTTTTCTACCTGAGCAACAAAGTCTAAGAGTACCGGCAAGGAAGCGCGCTTCACCGTCAGACAAAAGTGTCTCATGTCGCATTGAACTTTGAGCTTTGCCGTGGCTCCTGCAGCAAACAGCGGGTCACGATTTTCCGGCTGTCTCCATTTTTTTTTCTTTACCCTGTGCACACGAAGTCACTCAGATTCCTTCTAGTAAAAAATCAGCTTACCAGCTATTGTGGAACTTGCCTGTTATACATTATATCAGGCGGCACCCACAGAGGACGCACTGTCGCTTCTGCTTGTGGCGGTGGTAGCTGTTTCCTTTGAAACACCTTTGACTTTCCGTTTCCCCTGAGCCACAACGCAGGCTTACTGAATACAGTGACATCGTTTCTCCTATTCTCTTGCTGGAAGCACTTAAACAGTAGTCTCGTGTACACTGTCTGATCAATATCCTCGTACTCTGGCTACAAGTGGATTGGAATTACGGCTATTGCGGTTGGAGGTTGAGGGGACAGCTGTCGAGGGAACAGCTCGCTGTAGGCACGCGTATAGTCTGCTTTCCGGCTGCGATGCAATGCACGGGATGAGAAGCAGGGCTTTAGAACTACCTGAAGTAGGCCAAGCAATATATACTCCTCATTTTTTTCCGGTACAGTGGAGGATAAACTCACATACACTCGCACACGACAAGGTTGCGTACAGCGAAAAGAAAAGAATTTGTGCGCAAACTGTCTTCGGAATGAAGTACGATAGGCACTGGGTAATCCCGGTCTAAATTATCATGCACGTGGTTTCTGTCATAATTGTTTTGAAGCCGTGGTACATCAAGTAAAGCAAATATTTTTTTATAGAGTTGACACTGTGTGGTTGGCATTTGCTCAAAGCAAGCTTTCGCCTTTCTTTTTTTGACTACGTTTTGTCGCGTGATGACTTGTCCTACATTATCTTACTGTCTTGTACTGTTGGAGATTGATGCTTGTAACGTGACAAGGTAATATGAAGAATTTTCTTGCCAACGTAGAGCGCGCCTAACAATTTACATGAACGGGAGTAGGTGAATGATTAAATAAATTACCCGAAGGACGAAACGTGATACTTAGATAAAGCGGTTTTACAAGAATGATAAGACTAGTGCATGCGGGCTAAGAAGGCGGCATATGAACTTGGTAACAGTATCATTCAATTTAATTCAATTACTTTTAATTACCAAAATATATCCTAGATGAGCTCCTGAGCTAAAAGCTGCAAACAAAGAGCTTGGCTGAGCCCAGGTGACAAAGCGTCGTGGTTGGTGCTCTAAACGAAACGCTTTTTCGTAATATATGGCAAAAATTTGTGGAGGGAGCGGCGAACAATGCAAAACTCTCTCAGCAGAAATCAATAAATGGGACAATGGCTTAGATGAAATCCATTATTGGGACAGTGTTTCTCAATTTCTCGCAAATAGGTTCCCAATGGTAACATATTCTAGAAACAAAGGACTTAAAATGGTGAGCCGAAACGCTTTGCTTCGCGCTTTGAAAGTCCGACCATGTCGTCCCTATTATTGCCTTCACCTGTATCTTTGTGTGCATCCTTTCAGCGGCAATCAGATCCTGCAGCAACTAGGAACTATGCCAGAAACAAGTTATTTTGAAGCTTTGAACAATGTTTTTAACCGCCATTCGTACATAGTGTTGCGCAAACAGATGCGATGTTGTGGCTGTTCGCTGTAAACGCTTACTGTAGATAACCGCAATGCGATAGATCTAAGCGAATGAATCGTTCTTCACTAACATATGTTTATGTTTTACAGCGATGGACCATCTACTGCGATGCTTCTCTAATTTCTCTCGCAGTTTTGAAAGCCGTGCAGGTTTTCACAGAGACAAACGAAATATAGGATGTCATATGCGAATTTACGTTTGCTGTTGCCATCGCCATTCAATGTAAAGAAATTGTATTTACGGGAAGTCGATCGCGCGTTGTGTATACGTACCAATGGATAATAAATTATCAGTAATGTATCCGTGGCTTGTAAGCAAAAGGCTTGCAGCTGATTTCTGTGCTAGAAATCACGCTACAATTAGCAAAAATGTTGAATCCCTGTCTATATTGAGAGGGGAAGAAAGACAAATTGCAGATATTGACTTATCAATGAAATAGAACTTCATTATCTTATAATTGTCCCGGCTGCTTTGTAATGCATTTAAGAATCACGGTATTGTGCAGGAAACCACAGAACAACTGCATGGGGCACTGCACCACTAGGCGGATGATGCCGAAAGCGTTCAGCCTGACTTTGCGGACAATAAGTTCCTGTTCGCTTTTGATCGCCTTTCTGCCGTCGCTTGCACGTTTTGTCTGCAAGGGCGCTTTTTATCTAAAGGACTATTCTTCGACGTCGTTACAGGGCTGTCTCTAAGCTAAGCGAACTTGGATAAGGATATGAACAAAACTAACGTATGCTAGCGGTCTTAATTTGCTGATGTTAAGAATGTGCGCGAGAATTGTCTAGACAGTGTCTGTGCATAAGGAAATTAACGTAGCAGACGTTATGCAGCATGCGAAATGTGTGTAAAAAAAAGCTAGGAAATCAGGGTGCAAGCAAGCCGTCAGAACAAAATTAATTATTAGCATGAAATTTTCTGCTTTACGTTTTCACTGAGGTATTGCGTGCGCGAATAACGGTAGCCTGTCAGAACTAGGAAGCTTCCTCGGGCGCTCATAAACTTGAAGCACGAATTGAAATAAATGGGTAATGGCTCGTACTTGAACGAAGGAAATGCGTTCTTTTTATTTTGTGCAGCTCTCTTTAGGAACTGGAGGAAAAAGCTTAGCGAAGCTGATGCCTTGATATTAGAAATAATCTATCAAATAGTTTGTGATATATTTACAACGAGGTCGCTAGGTTCTCAGAAAGAAAGAAAAATATCTTCCAGCAGTCCGCTATTGAAACTTCAACACATCAAACAACTGGGCACACCACGTTGCACAGGCTGGCAAAACGGATCATGCCGTGAGCGTGGCTGAATTCGGCCACATGGGAAATCCATTAACTCGGAAACACTGCAAATTAGCGGGAAAACGTTTAAGAAAGGAAGAAACGCAGAATACCTTGAACCTTTTATTCATTTTGCGCCTCTTCCATACAGCTCACTCTTACAAAGAGAAGCGTAGTCAGTAATTCCATAACGAAAACAGCGGCGCTCTATGTAATATGCGTTTAAGCTTTAGGTTACACTCAAATTTGTTAAGATGGGCAAAATTGTTCGGTTTTCTCATTGGAACTTCTATCTAAAAATTTTCAAGGACCAAATAGTCTCATAACCAAGCCCTTAGGCCGTGATTAGGAAGAACAATAAATAAAAGAAAAACACGAACAATCAAAACTGGTTGGTGCGAAAATTTACGTAACTGGAAACCGTAAACCATATAATTGGCTGTTCGTTCCTATTAGAAACATGCTTCCTATAATATATATATATATATATATAATGTATGTATGTATGTACGTATACATCCAATTTGTTTGCCCTACTAGCGCACAAGCATAGATAGGACACTATATACCAAGCCTTGCAAAATCTAGCTGATCGCGCACACGCAATGGGCCTTTATCACCTCTTCAGTAAATATCTAGCGGATTCGAGAGGTTTGGCAGAAGTTTTAGGACGAGTTGTGCCTAAGGAAGAACGAATACAGGAAAAGGACCAGGTAGACGAAAAGAGCGCAAATGATCAACTGCGTTTATTTGTGTCGACTCTGCATATACAAGCAGTGTTCCCACGTGACATAACAAAAGGAAGGGGCAATGAGGAGGACAGGGCAAATCAAGCCTGCCTCATGTAAAGACAAGCTGCGCAGGAAATTGTGTTCAGCGTGGTATAAGGCAACAGAAGTATGACTTACGGAGACGTCGCCCTTTTCCGTGATGTGAAACGAGTCTAACACCTCACGGGCTATACTATTTTTCCTTCTGCCTAGAATCTTAATTTTCTTGAACAGTTGTCTACATCCTTTACATGCAATGTAATGAGTGGGCAAGAGTGCTCCTTCTCTTTTCGTAATTGACAATGCTTCTCGTTCCCCCTTCCTTTTTCCGTGAGCTACGTTTTCCTCGCATTTCACCTTACATACAGTGAGGACAACATTGATATTAATTGTTATCCTGATTAAATCATTCTCGCATAGTCTTTATCCCACCATCATTGGCGTAATATACAGAACAGCAGCAACACTAATTCTCTCAGTCGCCGCAGCAGCAAAGTCGTTCTGGCTAAAAAGAGAAAATGTCCGCGCTCTGTATCTTGCCTCGATTCAAAGTGCCGCCTATCACGACTCGCAGGTTCTCAGTAGGGGCAGTGTTTAGCAGGGGAGGCTCATTGAATACCTGGTGTATTTACTATGTTGGGACGGAGGTTCAATATCAAGTCTTAGCTTTAGCTTTCCCGTTCTATTATCATATATCAACCCATCTGTTTTGAAAGGCGAGAAACAAGAGAATGGCACTGCACCGCATCGCAAGTTTTAAGAGACATGTGTTCTCTTTTTCTACAGCTCCGTGACGCGCTATAGCATTTAATTTAACGACACCAGAGGATTTTCTGCTTTACGAGCTTGAGCTGAGGATCTCGAACGCTCTACAGAACAGCAACGAGAGTACATTTTGATTCCTTTCTATATGAGCAATCACGGAATCTTACTAGCAGAACTGTCTGCTAGTTAAATCCTCCGAAAAAAAAAACAAAAGAAAAAACAATAACAACAGCAACAGCTAGAAAACGAGTCGTAAGAAAGCATTCGTAGACGCCGCATCAAATCCTTGGGTATAATGAGAACCCGGTAGAGCAGCTCCTAAGCCTCCATACCGGCTGCTTTGTCGGTGCACGAAAACAAGCCGGATTTGCCGGACCTATATAGCGGCGCGTTACGCTACGCAGGCAATGGAACTTCTTGCGCTGCTGCTGCTGCAGATTACCGAGCAATGAGATCTCGGCGTCGACGGCACGACGAGCGACCACGGGGCGAAAAATTGTCCGCTATCGCGACGCCTGACCGTAAATTCGGTGCGAAGCTGGCGCGAGTCGCTGGGTCATCGAATTCCGATGGAAATAAGTTTACGGGAGATCGGCGCACTCGCTGAAACATTAAGTGGGCTGGCGCCTCAGATGCGGCCCCCTACTTGCGTGCATTGACTCGCCCGAGATGAATAACTGGCTGGGGAATGCGGCAATGGATTTTTATTTAGACATAGTTGACTCAGAAAATGTGTTTGATCAACTAGTATACGGCCGAAGGGATTTGATGACCTTCCATAAACACGCTTCTTTTTCTTGCGGTAGGTATTCTTGATGGCGATGATCGATGTACTCTTTCGGTCGCAGAGAAAAAACGATCCTCTGAAAAGATTCAGATACGGCAGTGTAATAAGTGATAGATATGATATGGTGCAGGAGATAGCAGTCGGTAACGTTACATACGTCGAATGAGAAGCGGAATTTAATGCAGAGCGAGAAGAATACGGGGATAAGAGGGGTTACATTTCGCCAGCTGTTAAAGGAGTCCTCCACCATGGCCGTGGCTAACACTCCCACGGCCAGATCTATTACAGATACACAATACGCAAGAAAGTTGACCTCGAGGCAGCAGCTTATTGCTAATGCACCGCATGCATAATGCAGAAGGTGTGAGTTCTGCTCTCACTTGCGGCAAGTTACCTTTTCGTCCACTTTAAGTTCCCTTTAACTCATTGATTCTATGGTTATGCATAACGTCTAATTTGCCATATTGCCACTTTGGCTTCTTCGTCTGTTGTTTTTTTTACATAACCCGAAGAAGTTCAAACGAATTCTTTACTTAGTTATGAACATACTTCGTAAATTTGATTGTGTGACTGGTGAAAGCGTTTAGGAATCGACATGGCTGTTGTGGTAGCGTTCAATAGAGAACAAATGCTAACGTTATGTTCCGTGCCTTTCAAAGCTACGCATTCAAATACCGAACGGAAGTCCCACTGCCGAATGCGCCATGGGGTGGTAATTTCTAATAATGTTAGTTTTCTACAGAAAACTGTCAGTGTATTGTGCACATGAATCCAATACGACGAAAAGCAGCCAGAATTCAGAACCGTTGGCATGGGGACAGTATGAGAGTATGGTGAGAGTTACTATAGTAACTATGCATGTGTAAATAAGCCATTGACTTCTCCTTTTTTTTACATCAAACAGACTACACACATAATTTATATGCTACGTTGCTTTATAATAAAGAAATAGAAAAGTGGGAATTTGATTCGATAAACAAAACTTGTTCATTTCAAATATTCGTATTGGATCTTATTCGGGAATTTTGTTTATCGAGCAACTCTGTTATTTACACAGCGAAATGTTTATCCTGGCTTATCCGCTTCTGCAGCGATTGTTTAAACTAGTTAATTTTGTAGGAATGAAGCAAGGAAGGTTTTCGTGTAAGCCTTACATGCAGGAAACCTCCGTTTGAGAATTTTTGCCCAACCACGCCAGAATAAATCGCACTTTATCAAGTATTTACTGAACTGCACAGCTGTAAGCTTGTCTGGCAAAAAAAAATATAATCGAGAGGTCGGGCTTGTTTGCATAGAGTCCACCTTTGCGAAGTAGTGCACGTGGATTTCGACTGAGCGAACGCTGAGAATGGCGCGGCTTTGATTCTGGACACATTTTGATTCAATAACGAAATGTACAAGTACGCCACACGTTGCTCGCACGCACTCTATTCCTTTAAGACAAACCACTCCACATGCTAAGAACGTTTTTCTCTCTCCGTCTCCTCCGCCTACACTCACACTGACAGATATGAATGTTGTGGACGTGATCGTCATCGTAATGAGAGGAATGCCACAGGGCAGCTGTCAAAACATGTAAGCAGTTGTTGCGTTAGGAGAAGAGGCTGCAAGAACATGTATAACTGGCTGTGTCTCCTCGTTAAAGGTCCCTTGTTGCCAGGTCGGAAGCAATCCAAGCAGCAAATAGTGCGCGGTAAGGCGGCAAAGTAAACGCACTCTTGCGGAATGCAACGCACGCACAGTGGAGAACAGCTTCATCTGCAAACTAAGCACGGTTGACCACGCCGGCTTTGCCACGAGTCATCGGTGCTCACAGGATGACGAAGAAAATAAGAAAATAAGAAATAACGCGAATGCCCACAAAAGCGATTACAGGCAAGCAAACAGGCGGACTAACTTGATACATAGCCCAAGACTTCGTTTGATTGCGTCTATCTCTCCTTCCGGTGAGACTTCTTGCGGGGAAAGCGAGAAAAAGAAATGCGAGGTCACTTCTCACTCGGTTCATTAGAGTTTTGGGAAGAACAAAGAGGCTGTAGTCCTTGACAGAAAAAAAAAAGAAAAGAGGCGGAAGTGGGAGAAAACAATAAAAAAGTCGCCGTTCTTACTGCTCTCGGGTGTTGCTGAATCACCGAACGAAACAATCACCTAAAAGCCACTAGATTTGGGAAAGTTAAAGCAACTCGTGGTGGGCCATTACTATATTGCTTTTGATGGTTGCCATCTCGGGCGCCAAATCCGGCCCGAAATGCGGATAAGGACTTCGCTCGAAGGATTGAAAATATCGTCAGAAACAACACTAGGAATGAATAAAGGAAAGTGGAGTGTGCAGTAAAAATAACACAATATAACCATAGAAATAACATTGACAATAGCATGGCAATAAAATGACATATAGCGTGGCAATAACAACGACAACTTTATAAGGCCGTTGTTACTTTATTTTTGATCAGTATAGAACCCTTAGCTTAGCAGTGGCACGTTACGCGTAAGAGAGTGGTGGTGTGGAAACTCCAGAGTTGGAAAGCTCTGGTTTGTTTTTATTAGAGTGGAAAGGGTGGGGTGAAGTAAAAGAAAGAAATAACTTCGCCTTGCGACGATTACTTTACTGAAGGTAAACGAAATGCGAGAGGAGAGGGATAAGAAGGGAGAAAGAATGAAAAATAAAGCACATCGCGTTAGTGGGTAAAAATAGTGGTCCTAACGTTCGGATATAGCACTGTCGTCTGTCGCTTAAAGCATCCGTAGCACCTTGATACTAACAATACTGACTCAGGAAACGCAGAATTAGTATGCATCCTGTTGTATTACTTCGCTTAGAGCGTACACGTATCCTTTTTTTATATTATTTGAGATGATGAAGGCAAAACTAAGGAATATAACAATGAATATAGCTACGGCGCTTTCTTTGTGTAATTGATGACAGACTTCTAAGCACTGCAGGTGGTGGTGCCATATTGAAAACATAAGTGGAGAGAAGGACATAACGCGCCAGACGAGGAACATTACGCCAGACGAGGAACAAGTTTTTACCGCAAGAAGTGGGTGGCTTCATACCATGAAAATAGATGAAGAAATTGTGTGGCATCGTTACCTGCTTATATATTATATGTATCTATGCGAGCTGACTTTACATTTTAGAAAAGAGAGAAACAAGCTTTAATTATGGTGCGTTTGATGCGACATATGTTGTTAGCTGATTTAAGTGCACTGATGTCACCTGACTTTATGACCTCTTTTTCGCTCTTGATACCTTTGTTCACTTTCTTAGGTGTGCTGGCTCATCTTTAGCATATAATTGAACTATAAGTGAAGTAGCAGGTACCGCCTAATGGCCCCAACATCTCCTAATTGTAGTATAATAAGAAAAGTATTCAAGTTTTCCAGAGCAACGCCAACTAAGTGTATTCCATTGGCGATCGAAAGGAAGTGTCTAGACATCACATTTGCACATTTAGCAAGGTTTGTTGCTGGTTGAATTGGTTGGTTTATGTAGTGTTCTTTCAGTATTTGTATTTTGAACGTATAGAACTGTATAATTTCTCATGTTTCGTTTGCCAAATTGCCAGTACCGAGAAGCGAGAATGTGGAAGAACAGCGCCTCTTTGGTGCCTATTTCAGCACCACTCTACGTTTTGAAAGTGTTATTAAGTAGTATTGTACTACTAAGTAATATGTCCCTATTGTATTAATAAGCTTAGTATTGAGATTACACTTTCGCTGAACAGAGGACTGTGGTTTCTAGCTCTCATTTTCATTACCTTGCTTTCAGACTTCTGATGCGTAGTGTAAACTTATCCTTGTTCGATATGCAAGGAGTAATTTCTGTACTTTACGATCACCGATATGTGTTTTTACTCCCGCAATTTCTATCACTTTTGTCGGTCACGTGACAGCACATGCGTACTCATTTATTAAGACGGTTAGACAATCTCAAAACAAAGATATTCTTTGCGGCCTTTTCTCTCGTTTGTAATGAGGTCTTGACCAAGGGAAGTTAGGGGATTACTTTGTCCTTGACGTGAAATCAAGTAAAACGGCGTAATGTGACAAATATTCTCAATATTTGATGCTATGCTAAGATCACGCTACGATGGAGAGAGGAGGAGAGCGAACGCTCATTCTTCATTGCAAAATATCCAGGCTTAATTGCTTCGACTTGCTATAAAGCAGTTCTGGTAGTTTAGTTTATGAGAAGCTATGCAGGCGGATACTATGCTACGATTCTAACACCATCGACACGTCGCATAATCAATATTTACCGAGTGCAAGTTATTCTAATGATTTCTACCACACAAACAAATTCTTCGAATCAGTGGAAAAGGCATCACCATTTTCGCTATTATTGGAGTACATCCAGAAAAGTATCACATTTAATGTTTTTTTTATGAGAAGTATCTTCACCCTTAATTTTAGTCACCTGTATATATTCATCATCATGGCCAGCGTCATTCCGTTCAGCGCGCGGGCCCTGCTGAATAAAGCGCCGAGGTACAACAGCTACATTGCGAGTGGTAGAGGTTGCTCTCCATTCCTTGGTCGTCCGCGACTACGTGTTTCCCTGGAACTTCGTTCAGGTCACCGGTTGCTCCGCCCTTCGGCTTCCATGGCCCAAGAAGAGCCACCAGGAGCCTCTCGTGTCACCGTCTTTGCCCAACCGGTCCCTCCCTCATGGACCGTCAGCGCACGGCAGCGTGACCTTGCCATGTTCGCTGGCCTCCATGATGAAAATGTTGAAGGTTGGCTGGATAATTACGACCGAGTGGGTGATTTTAACTGGTGGGATAATTATCACAAACTTCGAAACTTCGCCTTCTACGTCACTGACATTGCGAAGAGTTGCTTTCTTAACCACGAGAGCGCCTTGCCTGACTGGGCGGTGTTCAGACACCAGCTTCGGCAGATTTTCAGCACCTCAAACGTCCATTCTGAAGCCACCAAGATCGCATTTCGAATATTGTACCGTTAAGAAATTTCTAAATGAATGGTGCGAGATGAGTCGTTACCTTTATTGCAGCTATGGCAAACATGTTATTTTATTTCGAGGGCACCTGAGCGACAGGTACGTAAGAACAAATGCCAAATTAATGTAAGATAATGAAAGTGGGAAGAAAGAAGGAACGCTGAATTGACGAAGTTTCTCATTCTGCAATGACCTTTGCCTTTCAGAGGTAGCATTCGCCATTAATAATATGTCAAACGTCACAATTGGCTGCTGTCTGATATTATTAAGAGTTGTAGCATAAGAACTTTTAGTGAATACTCTCCAAGGGGTGCAAACAAATGCCAACATGGTAAACTAACGATTTTTAAGCGACTTAGACAATCTGAAATGTACGCTTAGATAGGAAATTTGTCTTTTCGGCTGCATTGTTATTTGCAATGTAGAAAGGAGAGCAGTGCAAGGAAGGCTGCAGCATAATCGCAAATAAAAAATGCACCGTTTTGACAAAATGCGATATCACTGTATTAAGGACTAAACTTGCAAGCTTTGGTCATTTTCGCCACGTCATATCAATTCTGTCGTTTCATAACTGACGAGTGCAGCCCGCAAGGAGTTTCTGATAAATTTGGAGCACTGGAACCTGCTCCAAGGACCCCCGGCACTCACTACGAGTCCCCGTTTTGAAACGTGGAATCATTTTGACAGCGCGCTAAAGCTCCAATACGTACAAGCATTGCGCTCATGCCTAGGCATGTCGCGCTATACTTTGAACAAGAGCAGCATTGTAAAGTTATAGTGTGGCCTATCCGATGCTTAGGTCCCATGAACTTCCGTGTAATAATGTTAGCCTGTGACCAGATACTGCTGCAGACCAGACATCCGACTAAGTTGCCTGGCAGAGGAAAGCTACACAGCGCGGCCAGTCCTTAGAGAACACGATCAAAGGGGTGGGCTGCCCCTACGAGCGGCGCTCCTTTTTCACGCTCCGGTGTACGACTCGGTAAAGAGATCAGACGTCGCACTCGAGTGCAGCATAGGTAGCATTAAGGTTCGAAACAACGATAGTGGAAGGCACTTCAAAAGGCCAGACAGCCTTTTCCACGTCCGACGATGCAGCGTGCTTTCTGGACTTAGTGCAAGCGATAGATATAGGCAGGCAGATATGGTAAAATAAAATGTCGCGCACAGTGCACGTCACATACGCAAAGCATACGCGAAACATGCCATAACACGCAACATATAAACTGAAGTATCTGATTGAGACTATAGTGCCTATAAGTAAGCTTACTCGTGTCTTTTTTTTGCGAGACGGACACGTGACGTTAATCAATGCCCTAAGCACTTGTCGTAGGTCGAGGCATATGACATTATTTTATTAATATATTTTGTGATCTTGCCCGACGGTGCCTGTCAAGTCGACACAGCAAGCGACACTTGCACATTTGCACGTCCGTGCTGCTGCCTTGATTCGAACGGATCAGACAGCGCGCGGCGCGCTACGCAGGACCAGACACAAGAGGTGATCTGCCAATGCTAGAGAAAGGTGTGGCGATTTCGTCGGTAAAATGGAGTGGTTTTCTTCCCCTACCTCTGCCCCTTAGTTGAGTGGCAGGATAGAACAAAGTAGTTAAGAGATACCTCTGAGCTTTTCTCTTATACTGAATCTGTCTCTCTGTCGGCACAGTCTGCATGTATATTGCCCGCTTTACTGCAGCGAGAGAGCAACCACTGTAGAACTACGTTGTGTGGCATACCATAGGCTTTGGTGTGCAAACAGTTGATGTGATTAATAAACTGGCGGGTGACGACTTTGGAGATAACAGGGCAGCACATGAGTTTGTACAGAAGACCCACTGGCCGCTGTAAGATGTAAGTGAAAGCCGTACGCAGTGCTGCCAGCTAGGTCCATGGCACAGATAGAGGTATTTTAGCTAAGCTTTGTGGAAATAGCGACACGTGTTGGTGGAATCTACACAGCTATAACAGATTGAAATATAACAGGTTAAAAAAAAGCGCGGAAGAACAAAGCAATGATAAAAGTCATATTAACCATGTCTTCTTCACTCCCACGAAATTATGCGCCATGAATGTGTACTTGAAGCACAAAGTGTGAACGCAGAATTCTGCTTGGAGCTCTTAAATCACTTGAAAGGACGTGGGTGCCGCGTGCGACCAAATTTCCCGAAAGAAGGGCGCAGTGCTCTGTTATTAGTTTGCTAGAGCATCAACCCTACTCACGTGATTTAGTGTCCTGCGACATTCTTTTTATTCCCAAATGCAAACTTGTTCTCCCGAGGCAACATTTTTGGAATGTGACAACGATTAAAAAGGGAAGTCGCTGCTGAAGCGTTTAATACAAAAAGGCTTCCAAGCGTGCGTCCATAAATAACAAAAAGAGATGGAACCAGGGTACTATGTCCAATGGGGAGTATCTTGGAGGCGACCGCACTGATGTCTTCCAAAGATTACGACATCAATATTTTGTAAACGTACTGCACGACTGTGGGACAGGCCTCGCCCCTCGCCCCCCCAGAAGAAGACAACTGAACACGCCTTTGAGCAAATAGTTGGCGGTGGCGCGTTCTTTAGAAGCCATTCTAGGGAAGAATCTCTCACGTTAATGCCAAAGCCGGGAGGAAGATACTGGACGATCTGGGAATAAGACGCTCGAACGAGGTGGAGATGAAGCTCCCCGTCCCCGAAGAGGTCCGACGCCAGACCAGAATCGACCCCATACCGAGGAACATGAATCCCGAGTTCAACAAGGGAAGAAGAGCGGCGAGGGCCAAGGCTCTCATCGACCAGCATGCCAACGACGAACACGCGCGGTACGTGGACGCGGCCGAATACCAACGGAACGCCTTCGCAGCGGTCGTCATAGAGGCGTCAACCGGCGCCACGAGGACGGCAGCGAGCGTGAGAAGCACCGAAGTGGAGCAAGCGGAGGAGGTAGCCATTGCCCTGGCCATCGCCGACGCAGACTGCCACACGGTGCTGAGTGACTCAAGACAGGCGGTGCGAAACTTCGCCAAAGGGCAAATCTGCAGGGAGGCTGAGCGCGTACTGCGAGCGGTAAAACTAGACGAACGAAAAGTACGACTCAAGTGGTTCCCGGCGCACGCGGGCGACGCGTCGGAACGCAATGAGAACCATAACGAGACGGCACACGCCGCGGCGCGAGCGTTAACCAACCGCGCCCCGGCGACAGACCGTCCGACGTGGTTCGGAACCAAGGACCGCATGACGGATTACAATGAAATCACGAAGGCCTACCGCTTGGCTCGCAGGACTCTTCCACCCCCGCACCCGAGACTGAGTCGAGCGGAGGCGGTAGTACTGAGACAGCTCCAGACCGGATCGCTACCGAGCCCGAAACTGTTGAATCGCATGTACCCCGAGACATATCCGACCGATATGTGCAGAGTCTGCCGGAGGGACACCGCAGACTACACGCACATCTTGTGGGACTGCATTAAATATCCAGAAGACGCTAACTCAAGAACACTCCCACCGCGGCTCGAGGCAGCCGCGAAGAGCTACGACCGAGACGATCAGCTCTGGGCCGTCCAGCAGGTCCTCGAGGCGCTCGAAAGGCACGGACCCAGCGAGCCGGCAACGGCGAGCGGAGACCCGCGCCGAGTAACGGCACCTTCGAGGATGACGTAGGCCCTCGTCGGGGCGCGCGAGCGCCCAACTGCAGGCATAAATAAAATTTCTCCAATCCAATCCAATCCAATCACGTTAATGCGTCACCTGTACATGATGGACTCACCTCCTGTTCCTTCCATCATATTGTTCATGAAGCCTTAATCCGAAGCCACCCGCTTTCTCGTCCCAAGGGGTCGGATATCATTGTCGTCAGTGGAAGCCCACTGGTGGGTAATGTGGCAAAGTCTGTGGCCCAGGTGAAACGGTCAGTGCGTGATAGCGGATATTTATTTGATCTAAGCAAGACAAATATTTCACAGGAGGCTGGGCACTGGAAAGGATTAACAGCCGGAGAATACACGAAACCTCAGGCTGGGTGCGAGTTTCCGGCAAGTGGGCTTGTCTTCACCGAAGATATAACTATGTGGTTGTGTTGTAGTTATGTAGTCCTTTGAACCACGGTGTGGCTTTCGTAGCATCTTTTTTCGCCATCTCCATATTCATAAAGTTCTCACAGCCGAATTACAAAGCTTATCGTTAGCAGGTTCTCTTAGTGATTCGGCGATTTTCATAGCTAATAGCATGTCCAGCGTCATAATTTGCTGTTTTTGGGAATGCTGGGCCTTAGGTGCTAAGAGACCTTTGTCATTGGCCGCCTAGCTTGTCAAATGATATCTCCATGCATCAGTATTGGCTGGATTTTCCTCTTGAAAACAATTCTAGCATGATGAGGGTTTCATTCATTGGAGCAATCAACGTAGGCCTGCCTTTAGTACTCTTCGTGTGCAGAGGCATCGTGCTAGCACTGAGCGATGCTTAATCGACCCCGCACATTTACAAGCTGTATATACTGTGCTTGTGGATCTTGTTTTTTTGTGTCACCACGATGGGGAGGTGGGGGGGGGGGGGTTCAGGGCATCTGACTCGCTTTGCCTGTCTGCTAAGTATGAGCAGGCTGTATGTTTACAGCCCGTGTTTCGAGAAACGTCGGTTATTGAGAAAAACATGAATTATACAAACGAAATAAGATTATTCACGCTTATTACTTTGCATATTCATACCCACTCTTGCCGCGTTGCTAGGCATTTGTAGGTCAATACAAGCTCACAAAATAAATATTCACATTCCGTAATCTTCATCCTTCGGAAAATATACCGCAGGAGACTGAGTCGCAGCGTGTGAAAGTTTAAACATGCGAACTTTGCGTTGCTTACACATAGCGCGAAATGCAGAGCTCAACGGGCGTATTCAGAGACCGCCGCATGTCAGGGAGTCGAGACTACGGTGGTCGCGACTGCCGTTTAAGTGAACGCAGCCACATCTAGTTTATTCATCCAGCTGTATAAGACGTTATCATGTACCGAGGCGGTTGGGAGCCCAAGCGCAATCTACTTGTTTAATTAGAAGGTTTGCGAATCATATGCGGAAGTCCACTCGCATGCTCGCTATTTAAATCAAGCATGTGACGGCGCTACCCCACGCACAAATGCCGGCGCTCGAAACAAACCAGTGTTCGTATAAAAGCAGCCGCCTCATTCGTTAACGTTTAATACAACACCGCCGAACGCGCTTCATAGCGCTCTCGCTGCTAAATTTATTAGAGATATTTCCCACAAATCATCTTGAGGAGGCTTCTTATTTACAGCTGCACAAGATGAATTGGGACCTCTCTTCCACTCTTCGTGTCTACACAGCTGTGTCTACCAGTACTTTGCTGGTGCCCTTCGTGCTTCTCCTCTACTATTTTCCGACATGGATGTGCTTGCGGTTAGCAGATAATGAGCCTGGCTGCTCGACGTTGCCCTTGCTGAGCGCTATATACTTAACTTACAAACAGCTATTTACTGCCTGGTAGGCGCCGTCGGTGCTAACTGTGCTTCAGTACAAGGCGGGGTGAACTACAATCAGGGGCGTGTCCAGGGGAATAGGAAGGGGGAGGGAGGGAACTTCGGGAACGGACCCCCGAAGTCCTCCCTAAAATTTTAGTGCATTAAGATGCCGCTTGGCCAGCCATCTTTCTGCGCTCCCTCCCTAACCATACCCCCCACACCCACATTCTCCGAAAAAGATTCCCGACTAAGCCATCGCCTGGAATAGATGGGGTTCGAGCGAGTCAGCTGCTTTGTCGGCTGTTCTCGTTTATTTCTTATCATCCTTCTGCGGCTATCACTTTCTTCAATAAAATTGGGCGCACAACTATGGCGAAGGCGGCCTTGGCGCATTGCTTGCTACCGCAATGTCTTTGGCTATATGCGTATTTCAGCCGCCAGACTTCCTTTATATTCTCCGTGATCCATTCTCCGTATCTCCGGCAACGACCTCGCTGACGAAGCTGCTAGGAAAGAACACGAAGGAGCAACCCTTGTTTCTTTACCTTTATCGCGCACCGATGCCGCCGAACACCTAAACAAACTCGTACACCGTATGGCATTAGAGAAGTGGCACACAGCTGAATTCACCCAAAATCGACTGCATTCCCTCGACCCCTCTATGCAACTGCGGCTCTTACCAGGGATTCCGCAAAATGAGGAAGCAATGCTGTGCCGCTTACGCTTGGGCGTCGCATCCACCAATGCATATATGTTTTTGATTGAAATGGCTGATAGCGCCAACTGCAATGCCTGCGGTGTTGAGGAAACTATAGAACATCTACTGCGCTACTGCCCATCTTTTGAAAACGAAGGCATGACCTCTGCACACTGCTCAATTAGCTAGATAGAACACCGTTCACCTTGAACAAGATTTTGGAACCATGGCCTTGCATAACGCAGCTACACAAAGCCACAAAAGCGCTGCTGCGATATTTGAATGCTGCTGCATTGAGTCAGCGTCTGTGATCCGGACTGAGGAAGCGAACGATCTCCCCACTAGATTTTCTCTTCTTCTTTTAATCTTTCCGTCCCCTTTTCCCTTTCCCCAGTGTAGGGTAGCCAACCAGGCTCAGTCCTGGCTAACCTCCCTACCTTTCCTTTATCATTTGCTCTCTGTCTCTCTCTCCGTGATCGCCCTCTCCGGAAGGTAAATTCTACATCAACCACTTTCTGATTATAAGGCACACCGTAATGGAGGACTCCGGAAATTTTGACCAACTGGGGTTCTTTAACGTGCACCTAAATCTAAGTACACGGGTGTTTTCGCATTTCGCCTCCATCGAAATGCAGCCGCCGTGGCCGACATTCGATCCCGCGACCTCGTACTTAGCAGCCCAACACCATAGCCCCTGAGAAACCACGGCGGGTCCATCAACGTACTTACAGTCCGCGATAACCTAATAGATTGGCATATTCACCTGTGGCTGAGGGAAACAGAAATTGTATAGATGCATCAGGTAGATAAAATTCGCTGATTTCCGGGCCGTCAAACGCGTTTGTATGTTTCGGGCGGGTAATCTCACCGCACACATTGGTCTTTGTTTACTCTTCAAAACTTATGGTAGCGCTAAAAAGGGCGAACATACGGTGAAAGGACGACACGACGACAAGGAAACGTTACTGACAACTGGTTGATTTTTTGAAAAGGGTTCAATATTTAAGAGAATCGTAACACATGCGCACAACCGAACTACGCCGGCCTTATTTATCTCAATATCGGTCTTTGCGTCTCTGGTTTCATCATGCAACCTGAACGTCCTGACAAACTTTTTGGGAGACCTCGATAAGAGTATTCTACTTAAGTTATTTTAGCTATAAGCTACACACTTTTATTTTCCAATTAGCCTAGTACGTACTTTAGCAGTGCAAAAGCATTTAATCTGTCATTGAATTGTCGCGGCTATCACGGCTCTCTTTCAGAGAGAAGCTTCCATTGAAGTGTTAGTTTGTCACGAGTATATTGAGGCAGGTACATCGGTATAGACCCTTTCGCTGTTTAGAAACCTATGCCCTGGACGGCTTCCTGTTTCGCTCAATGATGTAGTCCGCTGAATGTCGTGAGCTAGAAAGGCATTGTCGGCCATATCGAGCAGCAGGAGTGCGTTAAAATCTAATCCCGTAGAATTTCAACACTTTTCCTCTATACATAACGACAATTTTACAAGGTTGTAAGTTATGCGAAAAATATTATGTGTTAGTCTTGGGCACAGTCCGCATGTCTTGTATCTCAAAACTTAAAAAAATAGAGTTTCCTCACAGTGAAACATCTCAAGAACGCGATTTGTGTTCCGGAGCAGTATACTGATAAGGCCAGTGACCGGAAGTTTTTTGGAGCCGCACTGTCGCAGCTGTTATTGCATGAGTGAAACCGTCTATAGGTGCGTCGCAGTCTTGTTTTGGCTGACACGGGACTGGTAACAAGATGAGAGTCCAAACTGTGGTGTACATTGCAAGCGTACTTGGGATATGGGTTACAGATCACTCTTTGGATAGAGTGAACAGGATTCTTACGGTTCTTTGTTTTGTATAGCGACGCGAAAGAGCACTGCCGAGAACTGTTCAATCGAAAGCCTTGTATAGTAAATAACGCGGCTTGCACTACTTACTACAAAGCCCGCCTAAATTAAGGCAGAAAAAAAGCAAGTAGAAGCACAAATACAAAGTTGGTGTCGCTCATGCTAAACCTACAAAAATAAAGAGAAGTTGTGGTTGATACTGAAAAAGAAGGGTATGCTTTTCTTTGCAATTTCACATCCGCCATCCATCTGGACAATAAATAGACGCCAATTTATTCTTCATAACTTTATTTATCAATAAAATTATGAAGAATAAATTGGATCAATACAATTGAACTTCCCTCTACGACAAAAATGGCTTCTGTAACAATCGCATTTTTAAAAACCCTATGTTTGACTTTTCTATCAGAATTTGTAGGGGGTGCGTGAAGGGCTTTGTTTTTAAACAGAATCGAATACTTACAGAATAACTATAAAAGCGAGTGAAATTAAATATAAAATATTTTTAGCAGTTTTCAAATGTTAGTAGCGGTTCTTACCACTATTGTAAAACGATGGTCAAATCCAAAAAGATTTACAATTTTAGCAAGCTTCTGTGACGCTTCTGCAAAATAATGACTCATTCTTTATTCAGATAAGAAATAAGACAGTGTGGAAAATACACATTTTGTTCACATACTCAGGTGAATGTGAATGAGTGGTTTAGCTTAGCCGGTGAGTGTGAATGAGTGGTAGAGTCTGTCACCCTGAGTGGCGTACTTCTCTACGTAACTCTTCGTGTTTTATGTCTATTACGGCTGCCAGGATGATATTTGTCGAACTCTTGCTCCATTTCTGTTTCATCAGCATCAGTTGATGCTTTGAAGTATTTCAAAGCCAGTTAAATATAGGTATTTATGAAAGCGACCTTTTTTTATTCCAAGACCAAACTGAATTTAACAATGTTCGAGCCATTATTAAGAATTTTTCTTTAATATTCACGCACCTCTCAAAATTTGAATTAGGCGTACGTTTTTGACTTTATTGTAGCGGTAACCCGGATTTTGTTTGTTTGTTAGCCAAATATTACTGAAACTGTTTAATTAAATTATTGAATTAAATTAATTTATTGGGTTACGAATAAAACAATAATTGAGTTCAGTACTGGCAGCATGATAGCGCGTTGTATTTCTTTTAGTTGTACATGATAGAGAGAGACAGATTCTCTTTAGTAAAGCCTGGAGAGGTTTACATGACGATCATCGGGTCAACTCTATGTAGGTGTGTCACGTAGACACATAACATAACGCTTGCTTAGTGAGTAATTAAATATTTTCTTTAATGCATACTGCCCATAAGACTACCAGCCTTACTTCTTGTAATAAATAGTCTAGTACTTTGCTATCACTGTCAATGGTATGCCTTTCGGAAAACTGCCGCTTGTTTTGTCTCTCCTCTTTATGACTAACCAATTATAAATCTTTTAGCTCATACCTCATTCACGTAGACAGATCTTTTCATATATATATAAACTCCTGTTGCATTCTATTTCAACAGTTAAAGGCTGCTGGAAGTCATATTTGCCCATATTTTTGATTGAACTTGCCCAGAAAGCCGGTCTGTGCAAGCTGGCGTCCTGCAGCAGATGGTGTAATTGCGCGTCAGGGTTCAGGCGCCGAACTTTGCGAGCCTAAGTAGCAGCAGCAGCGTAGCCGAGCCACCGCTGAGATGCTCAGCTATGATTTTTTTGGTTTTGTTTGAGGGCGTGGAAACTAGCAGTATTTGTTTTCCGCCACAATCTTTTGATGTGATTAGCAGTGCTACTGTTTCCACTTCGTGACCTCTGAGCTCAAAGTTTTGTTCGCTTGAGCTACTTATTCTGCCTCGGCAGCCAGGGCGCGCGTCCTATTTTACTCTAAAGCTGTTGGTGCGAGTAGAAGCTCTCGAAAACGTTATAAGTGTGTTTAGACTGCATTTTGGAAGAATTCAGTGAGTTTATATTTAGAAGAAAAGGAACGCATGTGAGGGGTGATGTGCAGGCCAATTTTCCACCGTGGGGCCTCATTAGAGAATAAATAACAATTGCCCAACCCTCATTTTCTGTCACTTTAAAAATGCTAAATGAAATGCTTAGAAAATTTCTCGACTGTCCCGAGGAAACCAAAAGTCGCAACAAGTTTATATTTCAAGATAATGGGGTCGCTCTTACTGGTGATTTACATCGCAAGTTGGAGTGGGGCAATCTAACTATGTCCTTTGAAAATTCTTACTGTGTACTAGCTTTCTCCCTGTTTTCATGCTGAGTTGGTCTTCCAGTTCTAATTGGCGAACGAAACAAGAACCGTTGTATATATTTCACTGAAATGGATATCATATTAGGGGCGCTGTACATTGAAAGTTTGAACCATGTTGGTTAATAGAGAGAGAGAGCCGTTGCAGAGAACTGCTTGCGCAAGTGTTTCAGAACTTTACACTCTTGCTTTACGAATCTGTTACGAAGTTTTCCAAATATCCGGAAAGAAGTACACGTGCCATGAAGCTAACATTGCAAGGAAATAGGGGATATCTTTAGGGTAATGAGCAGCAAAGTTTCAGGAGTTGCAGCTAATCACGTGCTGTGTAAAAACTCCTTAAGTAAGTGCACGTAAGCGTTATACGGCCGTTATCCGCAATGCTTCTCACTGTACATGCCGAAGAACTGCACGGAACACCGAGTTCACATTTAGTGGAAACAGGGGCATGTGAAAGGAATAATTTGCGGCCAAAGGGTAACTTTTTTTTGCTTACTTGTGATGGAACTTTGCAAATACTGATTACTGAATGCTCATTGACTCCCTATATTTAAGCGTCGTACGAGATGCATCCCTGTCCTCAATATGAAATGAGTCAGTCTCCCGTCTTGAAAATAGGAGCAGTAATGTGTAATAACGTGAGTAACGTGTAGGCAAAGTTGAAGGTGTGCGTGTTATGTACGGCTTTTGTAGTAAATTACGCCAAGTGCCCCGCTTCATCAACACGCACAGTTTGTTTCACACGAGTGGTTGGGGTTCTGCAAACGTCACAGAATGGGGAACTTTGAATTGATTTCATTAGATTTCATTTATTTAACAATATCGGAAATGTTGGCAACTTTTGTCACCGGCTTTTTTGCAACATTTCATCGTTTAATGAATGTATAGAAATAACACGAAGAGATGAGCAAATAAGAAAGTACGCACACATAAACACGCCATGATAACAATCGTCAGCGCTCTTGAATCGATGAGCAATGCAATGGAGGCGACAATACATTTTCTGCTATGTGCACGTAAGTGCTTGTTCAAGGAAAGGAAGCAATTCAAGAAAATAATTTAATATGCAAAGTAAAAATCAGTGATGGCTCTTGAAGGGCTATAACAACCACCAAGAATAAATTTGATAGAGAATGGGGTAACATTATATCTGATGTGCATGCGAAGGTAAATGAGTGGCGTTCAAGTACACCTCTTTAAAAAAAACATATTTAAGCAAGTGTTTCACAGTGTTATACGTGGTCAACATTTTGAATGGGTGATTAATATTTTGGTAACATGTCAAATGGTGTGGTTAAATTACAGGTAACTGAACTTCCTAATGCAGTGGATTGCTTAGCTGGAAATTGGGCTACGATCATACAAAACCGCACAAGTTTGCTGTCTTTGCGTCTTATTTGCGCAGTCTATGCACATGGCTAAGCTTATTCGCGAAATGCAATTGTAGAACAACAGCGGAGATGTTACATGAATAGAGAGGACAAATATGACATTGTACTGTGGATCCTCAAAAGAAAGATTCTCTTAGCGGACTTCACAGAACTGCCTAGAAGTTTGCTTTCTTTTTCTTTTTGAATAAAACTCAAATGAAATTTTCTGAGTGTTCTGCTCATTTCGATGGGGATGCGCATATGCACTTGCCACGCTTCAAAACAAAGTTAGTGAAACGACCCGAACGGTTACAAAAGGCTGCGCCAACCGCTCTCGCTGCTCTTGCGTTGAAGCGATAGACAAAGGTCACTTCGCTCACTGCTGCTGCCGCGCTTTTCCACACCAGCATTTTGACAGTGAGTGACCGCGCCCATCGACTGTGATGTGTTCATTTTTTCGTGTGCGCGCTGGCACCATGCTCCTTAATTCAGTTAGTAAGCAAATGTTTCCAAGTTTATACGGCCGATAAAGCTTCTATTCTTACTTCGTATAGCTATCGACTCATTTGATATGGCAATCGATGCTTCGCCTTTCGGCCGAAGTTTTCACTTTTCTTTAATTCTTCGAGATTTAGTGAGGGGCATAATATTGTTAATAATTTCTGTGATTTCACACTTCCTTTCATCTAGTTAAACAGCTGTTAAAGATGAAGTATGACTTACCTTTAGTAAAGACCACGCACTCGCTTTCAATGTGTACCGTCTTCAGAGAGAAATAAAGAGGAAGCAGGGTGGTTAATCAGGTATCAGTCTCCGGTTTACCACCCTACACTGGGGATGGGAGATAGGGATTAGAAAGATGACAGAAAGGAAAGCGTAAAGAAAAGAAACACGCACACGGAGACAGAAAATACTATAGGCAAGTTAGCTTCATTGTAGTTACTTTTGCATGCTATCCCAGGTGGGCTTAAAAGACAGGAAAAGAAGATCGGGTGAAGCCGCGGGTGTCTAAAACGTTGCAATTTGTCGGAAGAAAGGGAAGCAAGGGATCGTGTAACCGAAGACGCTATAGACGGCGTCACCAGAATAAGGATTCTCAGTTTGAGCATTTAGCTGACACATAGTGATCTAAAACACATTTGTCATGAAAGCTGTCACAAGTTGCATTTTAGTGTAATATGTGGATATGCGCTTTTCTTGCGCGCACGCACCTGCCATACTCTATCTCATTGCGTGGTTCACTCGCTCAATTTTTCCTATTGTAAATAATGATTCCATCACTGGCTCACTAATTTTTTTCTCACGCCCTAGATCGATAATTAATTCACTCATCATTCACGCTATAGTTTTAATATTCTATTGGTTCCTCGGACAAATATTTAAATTAAGCAAAAGCAAAACGTTGTGGCTTAATGCAAGTATTGGTCGCAATAAAAGGAAAAAGGGAAAGGAAATAATAATAATAATAATATTTGGGGTTTTACGTGCCAAAACCACTTTCTGATTATGAGGCACGCCGTAGTGGAGGGCTCCGGAAATTTTGACCACCTGGGGTTCTTTAACGTGCACCTAAATCTAAGCACACGGGTGTTTTCGCATTTCGCCCCCATCGAAATGCGGCCGCCGTGGCCGGGAAAGGAAAGAAGCCAGAGTAATATGCTTGACCAAACGATGTTCCAGAGTCAAACTGTGCTATGGGAAAAATCTGAGTGTCCTAGACTAATGATGGCGCTCTCGCTCTATAAGGTTGCGTACTCCAAACTTGGAAATTGCCAGGCCCTGTGCGTGCCGAAGTGAAGCCGGACAGGATTAGCGCCTCAAGGAAGGGGTATGTTTCAATTATTTAGATATCGCTGGGCGTGTCCGCTTAAGCGCAATTAATTGATGAGATCATAAAGAGTGCCTGCGTGGTGACCAAGTACACTGCGATAGCAAATGCCTTTATTAATTACGTGAGTGTCACCGACGTGTCCGCGACACGTAAAACTCATCATAAAGTTTAAAATACTAAGAATTGCTTAAAATGCCGAAGTTAATTGAGCACCGTAACGCGCAAACAGGAAGGTGTGGAAAACTTTAATCAGTGCGTTTGTCCACGTCCACACAGTATACAGGCTTACTGAATATCTGAGCTTTTCTGTATGGGATGAAAGATGCGAATGTCGTTATTTGTTTCATGACAGCTCGCTGAAGTCGGTGATCGCAATGATTGCTACTTCCGTGAACACGATTTGCGCTAACAGTATTTTTCTCACTTCATTCTGCCGAGTTCGGAACAAAGCCTTAATTGCCACTCACCACTGGTGTCATCCGATTGCTGGTTCGTCATCCGAAACCGTGGCTTAGCGCCTATGGCGTTGCCCTGCTAAGCTTGGTGTCGCAGGTTACATTGCCGGCCGCGGCGGCAGCATGCTGATGGGGCGAAATGAAAAAAACCCTCGTGTGCCGTATGTCGGGTGCACGTCAATGAACTCCACGTGGGCACAAACAATTCAGTGCTCGCCGCTATCGTGTGCTTTATAATGGTATTGTAGTTTTCGCACGTAAAACTTCAAGTTTAATTATCTTGCGCGTTCGTTCGTGTCTCCGGAGCTGTTTTCCGAAGAAATGCAAGCAAGACGTTCAATATTAAACCTGACTGATTACCTGGTTCTGAGTCGCATACAGGGGCGCTATAACGTAAAACTATTCCAAACTTTTCTATTCAAATTCTGCTATCAGCCCTCCACGATTGGTCAAAAACTTTTTTCGACCAGCCCCACTTCACCTGTCTGTCACGCGACGTCACGAAATCCGCGATACCTCCCCATCTGATATGATGTGTACACACTGATTATGCATGATTTGACAGAAAAAAAGAAACAGTTATTTCTGATTCAACCCCTTTTCGCCATTAGCCCTCGGCTATTGGTAAAAAGTTTTCGGGCTGCACCCACTTCACCTGCCTGTCACGCGATGTCTCAAAACCGCAAGAACTCTCCGCGTCAAAGTGACATGTACGCGATAAAGATGCATTAATATGCCGAACAAAACTGAATTTTCTTCGGAATAGTCGCAGGCTGCCCCGTTCCGAAAGGAATAGAAGATGGCTGCCGCCGATCGCTCAGACGCTGGCTACTCGCACCTGCCGGAGAGCATGGGTATATTTGAGTATAATAAAACTTCTTGCGTGGCCGTGTAACGTTTTCGAGCACTTTCGGCACGTTTACCCCCTCATTCTGCCAACTCTTCTTTGCTGAGGATCCGTTTTAGCGTCATTCTTGAGCTTCCGTTGCATGCCGGCGCGATTTTCGACCAGCCACCGCAAGCTAAGTAAGGGAAAGCCGACCAATCGTAGACGCCGGCACCACCCTCTTCATCTGGTTATCGACTTTCAGTGCAGTGGCTCGGCCCCATCGAATCCCTCTCCACTTGAGCGTTCTCCTCGCCTCTTGTCAGCCAATTAGATACGACAAGCCGCTCAGTGTAGGCAATGTTATTCGTTTTTCAAGCAAACAAAAGTGACCTCCTATGAACGAGGAGAGCGTTTGATTGGTCTGTTCAGACAACCCTGCAGGTGACTTCCCGGTGCTTGCTTTGGTGGTTACGCAAATTTGACGTCAGGAGATTGGAATAGAAACATATTGGAATAGTTTTACGTTATAGGGCCCCTGGTCATGCTGTTACAGTGACCGATGTGGACACCTACCACTAATTACGAACGTTATAAAAAGATGTTACCATTGACATCGTTGTATATAGGAAAGTCGAAAAAAACGCTTTGTTGTGTCGGCCTCTTCTTGTTGCACAGGAGTAACTAGCCCCTACCGGAGAGCTCTGGATGTTTGTGGAGGTTTAAAATCATGTTCTCTATCTTCTACGAACTAATTCTCTGGGCCATTAGTCGTGTGTGGTGATGTCGATGAATTGACGCGACGTTCCCATCGCAATATAAGGAGAAACATTACCACCCCATTTAGTGCACGGGCTAGTCCCAAAGAAATAAAGGAAAGTAGATAAGTTGTGAGCGTGGTAATAGCGTTGGGGCACGCGCGCATGTGGTACATAAAATTGTCGGCGACCAGACGTGACACCCGCGTGCAGGCACAGGAACAAGATGATTCTCACAGAATAACACGCATGTGTCGGCAAAGATTGCTCTTCGAAATAAAGTCCGTTGGTTTTATGAGTGGTTACGGGGAGATGGGCCGCCTGTGATGGCAAGAAAGGAACAAATATTTCCTGCAAGTTTCACGCCAGACTAGAGGTCACGACACCGTAGAGCTGAAGATGGCTTCGCCTAGCTTGGGTATTATGTGCGTATGCGGGTGTTGCGGCGACAACGACAAGCGTGTGCGTTTTGGCAATGGCCCCGTGTGGGAGCGCATTATATCTGCATTTGTTTGCATCAATGCACAGCGTCGCCGGCAGTGACATCAGTTTGCCTCTGAAGGGGATGCATGTAGGATGTCACACTTGTCATAAGAATTGCGCTTTGTGAGAAAGCTGTCACGCTGTACGCCGGCGCATAACAGAAGATCCCACAGACAACTCCCCGCTTCCAAGCACGCCTGCCCTCATTATCAATAGCCTCTGTTTATATTACAAATGCAATGAATAGACGGGCCAAATTTTTTTTAATTGGTGACGGTTTGGGACGTTTGGGTCAAGTAGCGCAAGTTGACGTAAAAGAACATTCACATCTGCCTTTGGAATCCCTAAATCATTTACGGTGCGAATCAGATGACATTACTGCGATGACCGCAACGGCGAAAACCGCCGCATGACGCGTATGATTGCCTGGCAAAGACGATGCCGCAATCATAATTGTGATGGTGGCACAATGGCGATGCCACGGCGACGACAGTGTTGCGAATATGATCGCAACTATAACGATGGCGGCACGAAGATGACAGAGGCACGACTACATGAACAATACTATTAAGAATGAGAACATTTTGAATATCCGCCTAGAGTATAGGGGCACTCCAGCATTCTACTACAGCTTTACGTTTAATCTTAGTTTAAAGGGCATCGTTTCTTTGTGCAGTAATATAGTAACCACCAATCTGGCGTTTTCCAGCCCAACATTCAACCACTACACTGTGGTCACTTTGCGTAAACAAAGAGATAATTCTTGTAATCTGTGCGGGCGAAGGTCGATAGCTTTCTCGTTGTCTCGTTTCATGCACTATACAGTAGAACGTTAATCGAGGCGCGGAGCCTGCAACAATGACGGAAGGGCGCTGTGGCGCGTTGTTCCCCTCGTTGTCTCTGCACTAGGCTTCTGTCTGCGCAATTTTTGGGCTCACGAAGCAACTGCGGGTGAAAAGTGCAGAGGAATGAAGGCACAGTGGGCGAAGTCGGTGAGGCTGCCTTGAGTTGAGCTTGCGAACCTAAAGCGTCTCGCATGGACTTGCTTTTGACGCGCCCGCTGATAACGCGCGTCGCCGGCGATCGCTGTAAGCAAGATACTTACTCTTTCTAAATGGCGGGGACGCGTCTTCGCGTTGTCTAGAAATTGCCGTGATTTCTTCAGTTGCCACTCATTCTTGTGAGTTTTGCAGAAATACTCTGGCTTTCGTCTCAATATCATGTGGGAGTCCTTAAACTTACCGAGGAGTCAGTATTTAATATGTCTGCTGTTCGCTGTATTTCAGTTACCGTAACCAAAGAACCACGAGATTCTGAATTTTTATATCGTCAGGGGCACCAGTCTATCACCATTACTATACAGCAATAATGAATTGCGTTTAGTGACAGGCGGCCGCAGTCGGCCTACTAGTTATGGGAATAGAGGTACAATAATATCCATGTGATTTGCACCGTAGCTTTTTGCTTGTGTGAATATGAGCTACGGCCCCTTTGTTGTGCTGTTCATGTGCAGAGATTTTCCTAAATGAGTAGTTGAGGAAACGGCCAAAAGGTGAGGATGATATCTTTAAATATATACATTTCTACGAAAATGACTTATGATTGCCATGTGACGTTTGTTTGGGCGTCGCTTTCCTTTTGCATCGTCTATCTAGCACCTAAGAACCATGTTTAGCGTAATAGTAACGCCACGCTGGTCCGCAACATCGAATTGTCTTAAAAGCGATGCGCGGATACGTAAACCAGTCTGAAATTCTTGATGGGACATCAAGCAAAAAAATTGCTTCACTGCGCTCTTCTGTTCATTATGACGCCCTAAGTCTGCGCAAACAAAACGAAATGCACTGTAGTGTAACAGCAACAGCTGTGGAACATGTTTGTTTGGAACCGTCATCATCAGCCTATTTTATGTCCACTGGAGGACGAAGGCCTCTCCCTGCGATCTCCAATTACCCCTGTCCTGCGCCAACCGATTCAAGCTAGTGCCTGCGAATTTCTTAATTCCATCACCCTGCCTCGTCTTCTGCCGTCCTTGACTGCGCTTCCCTTCCCTGGCCCAACGGTTATGGCCCAATGGTTGTCTGATCTGCCCATTACATGACCGGCCCAGTGCCAATTGTTTTCTCTTAACGTCAATTAGAATATCGTCTATACCGGTTCGATCTCTGATCCAAACCGCTCTCTTTCTGTCTCTTACAGTTATGCCTAGCATTCTTCGAACCATCGCTCTTTGCGCGGTCCTTAACTTGCTCTCAATTTTCTTTGTCACTCTCCAAGTATCAGCTCCATACGTCGGCCCAGGTAAAATGCACTAATTTTATACCACCCCTTTTCAATGACAACAGTAAGCTTCCATGGCAGGAGCTGGCAATGTCTGCCGTATGCGATCCAACCCATTTTTATTCTTCTATGAATTTCCTTCTCATGATCAGGGTTCTCCGTGATTAATTGATCTAGGTAAACGTGCTCCTTCACAGACTCTAGAGGCTGACTGGCGATCCTGAACTGATGTTCCCTTGCTCCGCTATTGATCATTATCTTTGTCTTCTAGCTGCATATTAATCTTCAACCTCACTGTTATACTCTCTCTGTTAAAGTCCTCAATCATTTGTTGTAACTCGTCCCCAGTGTTGCTGCACAGGACAATATCATCTGCAAATCGAAGGTTGCTGAGATATTCGCTGTTGATCCTTACTCCTAAGCCTTCCCAATTTAATAGCTTGAATACTTCTTCCAAGCAAGCAGTGAATAGCAATGGAGTGATTCTCTCATTGCCTGACCCCTTTCTTCATAGATGTTTTCCTACTTTTTTTGTGGAGAATAAGGGTAGCTGTGAAATCTCTGTAGATACTTTCCAAGATATTTACGTAAGCGTCCTCTACTCCTTGATTACGTAATGCCTATATGACTGCTAGCATCCTTACTGAATAAAACGCCCTTTCGTAATCTATGAAAGCCATATAGAGAGGCTGATCGTACTATGCGGATTTCTCGATTACCTGATTGATGACATGGGTGTGATCCATTGCAGAGTATTCCTTCCTAAAACCTGCATGTCCCCTTGGTTGACCAAAGTCCAATATTGTCCTTATTCTATTGGACATTATCATCGTTACGAAAGTTATCCACACACATTTATTTTTATACATTAGCGTTCATTCGTGTTATACGTTCGTTATACAGACTCGTTATATACATTAGTGTTTTCATTTCGCAACATAGGGAGACAAGTATCTTGTGACGGAAATCACTGCACCGACCGGTAGTGGGCCAGTGCCGATAGCGGCTTCACAGAGGTAGGAGCAGTATGGGAACGCTGGTATGATGCACGCCATTTGAGCCAGCTGTGGAAGAAGACTATGACGAAGGCGTGGCACTACCGTGTTCGCGCGGTTACGCCGAGAGGCGCCAACGAGCCAGCTGGGGAAGAAGACGACGACGAGACATTACTGATGATGACAGTTTTTCCTCGCACACATAAAAACTTCACGGAACCTTAGCCACAAACAACTTTGCTGTAAAAGCTATGCAGAAACAATCGACCATTATTGTCAATGTAAGCGAACAGCCGAACTCTTCAAGAAAACAATTTGTTTTATTGAAGGAATAGTGCGCTTGACGGCGTGTACTTGTTGCAGGGAGGATATCTAGTTAGCGTTTCTTTTCTCATTGAGTAATTTCACAGAGAACAGCGCAGTTACCCAACACACATTTAGCGGTAATATGGGTGGACAGCGCGCGCGTCCCAAAGAACTGTAATATTTAGGTGTTCGGAGAAGCATGCAACCTGCAGCTCGGTTGCGCGAGCGCGCGCTCATTTTGCGTAGGCGTCTTAGTGTCGGCGGTGAAATATTAAGGCCAATCTCCGACCACAAAATTGGGAATCCAATTTTGTAGTGCAATAGCTTCCTTGGGAATCCAAGGAAGCTATTCGCTTTAAGAAGAAAAAAAATCATCGCCCAAGTACTCTGTATAGATGGTTAACCAGCGAAGCTGAAACATGCGACCTCGATGTTTATCACGGGGTGAATTCCTACTGTTTATTAAACAACGGCTTGGTGGGCTGCTGGATCCTCGGTACGCAGTTGCTGCTTGCACTCGGCTGCACGAGCCTCTTCTTGTGCCCGGGCTGCAGCCTCAGCAGGAGTAGACGAGCTCGTTCCTGGTTCTGCTCGCGGCGTTGCTGATCCAGAGCTGCCTGTCCTCGGGAGTACGTGTGACGCGTGCCCTATTCATTCGGGAGCCGGAGAGAAGCTGCTGCGCGTGCGCTCCGCTATGACGGAGGTCAACGACGACACTACTGCTGCAGCCAATCACACACCTTTTTCTTTTCTTTTTCGCGCATGCGCATGGAGTTGCGCCGAAGGAGGTTTCGGCGTACAAGCGACAGATGGACGGGTGGACGAATCGGCTAGCGATATAGAGCTTCGCTGAAAAACACGGGGTGCTCCTTTTCAGTGCGAAAGCCCTTCTTCGATCATTGGGCGTTTTGCGAGTGCCCGGCCGTGGTAATACATTTATTGGTAGGAGCGCTAAAATGTAAGTATAGTATGTACGCGATCGATCTACACTATAGAAAAAGACCACGATGTACGGAAAGTGGTTATGTAGACATATTCAGGTATAATGAACTAATAAATTTAAACAAAAAATTCGAAATGCGTTTGCCCATAGGCGGATTCAAGCCCAGGTCACCCCGAGGAAGCTTTGAATTGAGAGCCAGAGGCGTTACCTCTACTCCCCACCAGAAAGTGTTATCGGTGAGACGAAGAAGCGCCTCGTGCACGCGACGCGTCTAACGGTTCATGACGTCATTAGAAAGAGCTCGCCGCTTGCATATAAAAGGACGCGCACGTTGGCTTGTTTCCATTGCGTGGTGCAAAATGTGTCTAGGAGCCTCTGTCTCGGCGGTGCCTGCGAAGCCATGTTGTCGACCACGAAAGAAGAAGAAGAAGGGGCCATCGCGGCGCGGCTTGGCGTGCAATGCAATTGAAATGCAGTCATATTTCCAATGTAAACATATACGTACTTTACGGACCATAAAATAATGATCATTGGCGTTGAACCTCCACTATCAGCAAGGACACAGTCACCTCGTTTGTCAGTGGAGTAAATAAAGAAGAGATTGTGGTGGTTCTAAATGTGTGTTCCCATTAAAAAATTGGGGAGCCCGCAACACTTCCGGGGGCAACTGCGAACGCACTAAACAGAACACATTGTGTGTCTACATGGGGGACTACTTTGGGAAACAGCATTAGGAAACAAAAGTGAATCATAATAGTTTCCCATGTGGTATCCCATGTAGTCCCTCAATGTGTTCCATTCAGTGCTTTGGCAGTAGCGCCCGGAAATATTGAGGGCTGCCCAGCCAGCAATGGGATCTGCGTTGTCGTCCCGAATTTGGTGTTGAAGATTAAACATCCCTGATTACAAAATAAAAGTTACGTCGCGTATACTTCACTCTAATGGACCACTACTTTACATGTTGTGTACAGTGTAGCGCAAGCGAAACACACAGGAAAACTGAAAAATGGGAACAAGGCGCATTCTGTTGACCGCTACAGTGTTATATCAATGAGCATATTAGTCCGCTCTTTTGAAGGCTTTTTTAGGCCACTAAACCTAAAAGTTTGTTTCTCAGGTCACGTTTTACAGGTAATACATTGTAGGCTAGCTATAAAAGTGTGTTAATAAATGTATATGGCTACGTTGGGGATAGTTGATGGCGTAGTCCCGAAACATCGCCTACATGTAAGTCCCGAAACGGCGGTATGACCCGGGCGTCTGTGAAAAGCTATCACTAAGAACAGCCATCAAACTTACTACTTCCGAAAGTTGTGAGAACTCGCTTATACAGCTTTGCTGTCTTTCATGTATCGCTTGCACATACTGGCATACGTTTCCAGATGAGCCTTTATTCCTTTCTTTCACATTTTAGCGAGTGCTTGTTTTATTTTACCCAGAACGTTTTCTTGAATATGCGGTGGAGTCCAGAGAGAGGACTTGCTTCTGTCGCAGTAAACAAGCTCAGAGTCGGAGAAATTGCAGAAATCGGCGCAATCTTTTCTTTTAACGTAATAGGTTGAAGGGTCCTGCGGCGCAGCGAAGCCGGTGTTGGCGTACCGCATCCAGCTTCGACCGTCGTTCGAGCGAAAATCATTTTGAACCGCGCATACCCAACCGCGCTGGCCCTCCATGTAGCACAAGGACGTTAATGAACTAATTGAATTTCTGAAAGCAAAATTTGTCCGAAAAATTGTAAAGTACAACTTACACACAACCTACGGACAAGGTAGCGTCGGATTGTAATTTAAATATACGAGCAAACATAATTCTGTTACGCGCAAACTCAAGCATAAAACCCTTTTCCAATGTTTCCATCATTCACAGAGCGGCGCGCCGAGCTCGGTTCCTTGCAACAACACCGTCCAGATGGCGCTTGCCTCCGCGCATGCGCGGCCCACGCAAGAGGCCGCGTTTCTACCAGAAAGCTCGCCTTCCTGCATAGCGTTTGCCGCCAGTGTCTCCCGGTAAACATTGCGGTTACATAAGCTGCAGTTGCCGGGAAGCCTGAGAAATGGTCAGATATCTTTTAAATGCTATCGCCTTGGACTCTTATGAGGAAGCTATAGCTCGGGCCCAACTCCGACGCGGCCTATTTAGACACATGTGAAACGCAATAATGCCTTTCAGAGATAAACCTTTCAATGATATTTAATGAAATTTGTTGTATTTGAGACAGAAAGTTAGATACTAGTGACTGTTGAAAGCGGAATCTCGATTTAGGGCTTGAATTTAGTTAAAATAACTTCCAAAACATTTAAAGCTTAAAAAAGAGAAGCACGGAGTTTACAAATTAATAGCACTGCATCACGAACAAGTATGGCGATTTTGTAACCGCCATCCATTAGATCATACAACGCGGACAAATTCTATATGTTAATCTATATCTTTCGTCAATTTGTTACGTTGTGCAGAAGGCTTCTGCAAATGCTGTATTTACACATTACTAAACTTTTTGAGATTCACGTATAAAATATCAATTTTGGCTGCTTTAGGTGTACTATGATTTACAATTCACAGAATTGTGATATCATTTTTTATTGCTGAGCTGCGGAGTTGTAAACTTGATAGTGTCGTTATCGGAAATTTTTGGATTTTTGCCAATTTTTAGTAAAAGATTGATGATCTAAATAAAATATCCGAAACAACAGCCACTAGATCTTAAGTTTTTCTTTTAAATGCAAAAAACCTCGTCAAGTTTGGTGCAGTGGTTGTAGAGAAAAACGAACGACATGTGTTTAGATAGGAGCACCCACGCTATATCTTCCTCTTAAAGGCGAAGCTTAAGGGTCCTCCAAAATTTTTTTCCTTGTGTGTCTGTATGGCTCTGATTTGCTCACCAACTGCGCAAAGAAAGCAGCTCTATATTTCACTCCCGTAAACCCGTTGCTGATTTTCCTTTCTTTCACTCTCTTTTCCCCCTTCCCACGTGCAGGGTTGCCAACTGGAGAAAGTCTAATTAGCCTCCCTCCGTTCTCTCCCTCTCTCTCTCTCACCAGAAGGAAAGACGAACTGCAGTGTCCCACGGCCACCTCAGATCGCAATCGACCACGATAATGCTCGATCGCTATCAACGGTGCTCGGTGGGACCAGGGTGTAAGTGTATGTCGTATGCATGAAACGTATTATGAAGCAAACAACACAAATACAGGCAGACTCGGGACGAGTGTTTGTGCTGTGAATCTTTTTTGTCATTGTCATTTGTTTCGTATTAAGTTCCATGTACTCGACAAGTACAGCTACCATCCAAACTGGATGTTCGAGCATAAATGCCATTCGAAGGCTCTGATCTCACTAGGTGAAAGTTCAGGCCCCTCAAATTGATTGAAATGCTGATTGTCAATACGATGCATTCACTGCCGGTCAAATTGCACTCCATTAGAATGATGTGTGCCCGAATGGATAAGTAAAAGCAAGATCCACGAAAAAAAAGCGCTATTTAGGCTTGTTAAGTGGGCGATTGATTATAATGAACTGTTACAGAAATCTGCAGTGCAATTTTGCGAACACACTAGGAATCACCACACTAAAATCAGGGGGAAAAAGCAAGACAGCAAGATAGAAATCAGCCGATTGTACGTCGGAGACATTCGCTCGCTGGTGCTGGTATTTTATTACGTAACTCAGCTCCTTATGTGGATGCCACGGTGAAAAGATCGCGGCAATAGACGCAAAAATGCTCGGAGTTCAATAGATTTCATTAAGGAGAGCTGTTCTGTGAGTGCAGGGCGAACGCATTGGTTGTAGCGCTACAACACTTTCTATCTAGTACCTACCCACAGAAACAATTCGCTTTAGGTTATTACTGCACTGGCGTGGGAGGTACGGTGAGATATCTGCAGCACTTAGCTGTCACCATTGATGTCTGAGTGGTTACTTCAGGGCGTTTCTATTAAACTTAGGTCTTTTTTCCTCGGTCACATGTTTGCAGCACAGTGGGTAGTTCGTTCTCTTCAATTCTATCCATTTTATATTTATCTCTTTCTTATGTTTTCTTTTTTCGGGCCTGTAGAACAGTGAGTAGCACTTTGGACTACACTGACATTTCTGGCCGTTGTCGAGATGCGGGCTTAATGCGACTCAGCCGAAGAAGGTAAAGGAAGAAGGCCGAGGAAGAAGTCAAAAGGGTGTGTAACTGAGCTAGTTGGTTCATTGTTCGAGGGCTGTAGCAGCAGACCTTATGAAACATGGACACGGAAGGAACGTATAGACGTGGGCGCAACTGCACTGTCAAGTGATTTCTTTATTGAAATTCCAGCGCATTTTATCTTGTCGCCATATCTCGTCTCTTTTATCTACATGAGGCCTCTCTCACAAAAGTGACTTCTTTTCTTATCAAGGCCACTGCCGCTGTGTTTACACAGTGCACTCCTCTCTGACTTATCTCAAACGCCTCGATAATCTCCCGAGTTAGCCTGTCGTCGTTCCTCTTCAGGACTTGCGCATTATGAAATTTGGGGGTGCACGTGCGTACTTTGCTATCTTTTCCCTTGTTGTTCATTTCACAACGTTTTTATTGTGATGCTAGATTGCTGCCAGGGGTCCCTGAAAGAGCTAAAGCGTGCTCTCTTGTTCGATCATTAAGGTATCTTCCTGTTTGCCATATGTATTGTTTTCCACAGGAAAGGGGGATGGTGTACACTACTGTTTTGACGCAATCGCAGTATCTGCTGTGGTACGCAATCTGGCATAGCGATTTATTCTTTTTGTGGTTCACTCGTGCGCACATACTTTTTCCCTTGTTTGGTGCTGAGCATGCTACTCGGACGCATTGCCTTTTACCAACCTTGATGATATTGCGGGTCAGTTCATGCACATACGGAATTTTTGCACAATTACTTATTGCATCTGCAACTTCAGGTCCGCTTTTTCTTTCTAGTTGTCTTTTAATCTTCTTTTCGAGGCTTTAGCTATGCTTCATAGCATCGGCATGGGGTACCCTGCATTTTTCAGCCTAGTTAACTGCCGCTGAATACTTTGTTCAGTTTGATGCTGGCATGATTTCTACAGTGCTGAACTAAACGCTGCACGCATTCAAGGACCCATCAAGGAAAGGCGTAGTATACGTATCTATCGATACGTGGATGACTTCTTGACACTTTGCCAAACAGAGAATGCAACCGCTTACAAACAACTTAAGGACATTGTACGGGAGCCAGTTCGATCAACGTGCCCAGAGCTCAACTCCATTTATGAGCTCCTGAACCACAGTTCTCTGCAGATCCTCGGCAATTTCCTAGAATTAAAACTGGGACATCTATGCTGGAAATACGAGCCAAGAGCAAAGAAACAATTTCTTCTCCATGTCAAGCCATTTCAAGACTCTAAATATGGCAATAGCGAGTGCAGCATTTAGTTCAGCACTGAAGAAATCGTGCCAGCGTCCAACTGAACAAAGTTTTCAGCGGCAGTCGAGTAGGCTGAGGTGCAGATTACCCCGTGCCGATGATATGCAGTATAGCTGAAGGCCTCGTAGAGAAGATTAAAAAAAAACTATAAAGCAAAAGTGGACCTGAAGTTGCAGATGCAAGAAGTATTGCAAAAACTGCAAAAATTCTGTACGTGCATGGACTCACCCACAATCTCATGAAGATTGGTATAAAACACGGCGTCCGAGTAGTATGCTCAGCACGAAACAAGCGAAAAAGTATGTGCGCACGAGTGAACCAGAAAAAGAAGAAAGCACAATGTCAGATAGTGCGATTGCGTCAAAGGAGTAGTGTACACCGTACCCTTGTCCTGTAGAAAACAATACATAGCGCAAACAGGAAGATACCTTAATGATCGAAGAAGAGGGCAGACTTTATCACTTTCAGGGACCCCTGGCGGCAATCTAGCCTGGAACTGCAAACGTTGCGAAATGAACAAAAAGGCAAAAATAGCCAAGTAGGCAGATGCACCCCCAAATTTCATGATGTGCAAGTCATGAAGAGGAACGAAGATAGGTTAACTCGTGAAATTCTCAAGGCATTTCAGATAAGTCATACAGGAGTGCAGTGCGCAAGCACACCGTCAGTGGCCTTGACAAGAAAAGAAGTCACCTTTTTGAGAGAAGCCTCATGTAGATAAAAGATAACGAGATATGGTGACAAAAGAAAAATGCGCGGGAATTTCAATAAAAAAATCATTTGATAGTGCAGTTGCATCCACGTCTATACGTTCCATCTGTGGCCGCGTTGCATAAGTTCTGCTGCTACAATCCATTAAGAAGAAGACCGAGGAAGAAGAAAAAGATGGCAATAGGCCAGCTTTTATCCTGTCGTTTTCCTTCTATGGGCTCACAACCACGCTGTTGTTTTTTTCCGTGGAGATTGGTAATGTCTGCTTGCCCTTGCTCGTACAATAAATCGTCTCTTGTTCGTAGAATATGAGTGAACCAATTCTTCTCGAATTGCTTTGAACACAACAACCAATATATTGAGAATGCTGGCGAGTGGTTTTTCGTGCCAGAGCAGCTAGCTGGAATAAAACTTCGGCAAACAAAAAAGTGCATCTCACATTAAACAGGCAGACGGTCTTGACATAAACAATACGAGACTTGTCACTTTACCGACATTCTTCTCAAATCCTCAAGGTGTCCTCACGCTTGACTCCTTTCCAGGTTCTTACCCCGATTGATTTCTCTCGGTAATATAAACTATTTACATACGGTAGAGGACGTGTGACCCACAAAGAAGCTAACAGTGCGTCAAGAAGTGCAGAATGGCGGAGAGGCAAAAAGTCCGATAGCTTGGCCCAAAGTATTGTATGCGGTCACGCCGAACGAACAGAAGTGTCAAGGCAGGAAGAAAGTTCGCAGCGCATATGCCCCCCACCCCCTAGTAATTGAAATAGTCCAACGAACTTCAGCTTCCGAAGCTTATCTGCACATATATTAAAGAAGCACGGACCATCTGGGCATGGCTACAAGAACAAAATATACTTCCCAGTTTTGTCCAACCAGAAGGTTTCTTTGTGATCATATGCCTTTCTTTTCTCCTTAGATTCTCTATTACAGAAACCACTGATGTCCAGGAAATTGAAATTCTAGCTTCAAATACATGGTACGTTCAAAAAGCCTGCGAAGGCACTGCAGCAAAGGCATCTTATACACGTAGGCCATCCGTTTATTGCACGCTAGCAAACAGGCTTCCACTTCGTAGTAGCAGTATCGCGCGTGCGCTCTTTTCGAGCCTGTTATAAAAGCGGCTCAATCAATTTTCCCTTCACGCCCTATCTCCATATAACTCGCCAGACATTCCGTAACTATTGCAATGTTTTGCTACGGAGATTAGCGTCGTTTTATTACCTCCTTTCTACTTTATTCTTCCATTAACCAGAGTGAAGTTGCGGCACTGCCCGGGCATTCCTTTAAGCGCAGAGAACTGATGTTTCGTTCTTTACCGTAAGGCGTTGCGCAAGCAAGAAAGTCTGACGAAAGCAGCTCGCACGGAACTTGCGCTACTACCGACAGGCAAAATGTGAAGACAGGCTGCTTTGCAACGTTCACTATCTCACTCAAGCATGTAGAGCGCAGCGACTTAAGGAGAGACCGGGGGCCAGCGTGCCCGTTATCTCACTGTTTTCGTCACGACGAAGGATGAGGCACATGATGCGCACCATTACGCAGCTTGCTCATTATGACGGTTTCTATAAGAAGAGGTCATGGGCGTATAGCCTTACCAGCCAATGAATACTGGGGGCGTTATGCTCCTGAGCTGAAACGGTTGGAAAGCTGGACTCAAGCGCCCTACGTTGTCGGGGTGGTTGCAGTAAAGCGGAGGAAAAAAAAGGAATTTGCGAGTGCGGCTTGCGCGATTGCAGCATTCTTTAAGGCCGTCACAAGATGTGCCCATATCACGTGTCTTTTGTTTTTGTTATAATTCCCACGCATGCGCTCTTTCCACTTGCGTAAGCGCTGTTTCTTTATGGCAACTTCGACTTAGTCGCTTCTCCGCACTGACTCGGATGACCCGAATTTGGAGGCGCCTAACTATACCAGATGAATGACCAAGATCCACGCGCTATGAGAAAAGCTCTATATTGGAAAAAAAAGTCAGATGTCCAATAAATAATGACACTGTATGCTCTGAGCAATAGACGCCATGTTTCTGGGAGAAACGGAAGATGTGAAATCGCAAATCAGAGTCCGTTGTACCCTATTGGGCTAAATAGTGTACGCAGAAAGAAATTGTTAGAACAGTCTGTCACAAACAGAAACTGAAGTCAGATCGGCATCAGTATAGATGCTGCTTCTGCATGTGCGATTCTATTGTGAAATCGAACACACACTCTCGTTCACTACGGTATAATGGCGTTCGTCACTCGTAAATTGAAAGTAAGTTATACTGTTCTGCAGAACAGATAGCCTCATGTTTCCTGCGCGTATTTGTTTTCTTGCGTACAGGACATTTTTTCGGGCAACATAACTTTTTTTTTGTGGGAACAAATACCCACAAATACTTACAAAGTACGGTGTATTGTAAAGAGGATCACAAGTTCGTGCGTAGTGCACTGTTTGTGAGTTTATTCATCAACATTTGGCGTTCACCTTCGTCAAAGCATCCCGGTCTCACTATAATAACTAATTTATTAGTCATTTAGCTTATGTGCCTAGAAAATAACCCAAGTATAGAAAATGGGCGGCAATAATAATAATAATAATAATAATAATAATAATAATAATAATAATAATAATAATAATAATAATAATACTTTAATCAATCAATCATTTACTTACCGTGCCCAGGAACAGCCCCAGGGTCTGAGTTCTGGCGTACGTACACGTAATAACAAAACTAGAAAAGGCAACGGAGGAATATAATTAAAAACAACTGACGAGCCATTCCACTCTGTCAAGGCGGATGACCAGCGAAGCTGTAGCCCATCACACACTACTCGACAAGGGTAAATGTACTTATTTTCATTATTTGGTAATGGCAGTGACGATGGCTTTGTGATTACTGTGAAATACAGTGATTGGTTCGGTTATAACCCTCGACAGAATCTTGGGTAAAGTTAAATCTATACATGTGTCTTGTTGAGCAGTAGAGTGACTTGGATTGGTGTGACACTTGAAAACAAACTTTTCTACCAAAAACCGGGCGAACCATTTCTTGTTTGGTTTTCAAATGTCCACATTGAAGTCTCCAACCATGATCACAGGGGTAGTGTCATCACGGTTAGCCCTTGCAAAGTGTGTGGTCACGAACTTTTTAATATCAAACTTGTGTGCGTGAAGCCAAACACATTCTTTGACAATGTCAAATCGATGCAAGTACGCCGCTGCCTGGTAGGTTGGGCCGTATCGGTGTAGCATCGCAAGTGATATGCCTGCAACAGAAAACGTGTAAACCACTCCCTTTTTGGTCCCAACACATCTGCATAGATAATGATGGTGATGAAGAAGTAGAAGGAAAAGTAAAAGTATTGAAAGAGTTTTTAAATATAGTAACTGATACTGCGACAAATATACTGCCGCAAGCTTTTAGAATTGTGGAGGGGATGCCGTCAGGGCAGCAAGATAGGGAAGGCTTCATGTGCCTTCATGTGCTTAAGGTATTCACTGGGGAGCTTTTCATCAAGCAACGCAGCACTAGAAGTAGGAACCGTCGTGCGCCACTGACTGAGATGAGCGTTCAAATATGAAGCTTTAAGTAGGATTTAGAAACGGGTAGCAAAAATTTCGGTGACTGCTTGGACTACTACTCCGTTAGAGTCGGGTGAGCTAAATAATGCTGCACGTTTAGTAATGCGCATGCGGACATATATAGTTCCCAAATTCCTCCGGCTGCTCAGAGGCGCCCTTTTCCAAGGATACAATACATGAGTCGTGATCCCGCTTATGAAGGCTTTTGCAGAGAGCACGAAACAAGCGGAATTTTTCTCTCTGCTAATTAGGCACAGGACTTCTGGATTTTTGGTGCGATTGATCTTTATGCTTTAGGGCAGTTATAAGTTCAGAAGAGAACCTGTATATTGAGAGCGTTTGGGTCAGTAGAGGGGGAATGAATTTGCGCATACTGCTTACAACAAATTTCGTAAGCTGATCTACTTGGTCATCAACACTGGTTTTTGTCTGTGATAAATCGGTGTCGGGCAACAATTCATATAAACCAGCAGAATCACCACGGTTAAAAGCAGTGCGAGAGGATTCACTGGAGGAGCCCTGAGCCCTGTCCCGGGGCTGACAGAGGCAGCTACCTTTAGTGACGGATAAAACTTATAGGTGCACACGAGGGAAACGTTAGAACGAGAAACATCTATAACTTTCGCATTCGCCAGGCAATGGTGCAAGCCGCTACCTCGAGAATTGGCCATCAAGTTATGCTGCTGATGCTCACAGAAAGATAGAAAGTTCAACAGGCTGCGTCTGTTCTCGATGCAAAATTATATTGAAAATATCTAAGCGTCTTTCAGTCCATTTCAGATGTGTTAATATCGCTAAGAACGTTTACTCTGTGCTTGCTAAGGCAATACATCACACTGTCAATAGAGGAGACGACCTGAAGAAACAAGACAAGGGAAATAGTCGGAAATATATATATATATAGATCCGATGAGCAATTTTCTTTTTCGAAGCGCGCGAGGCTTACATCTTGCCAGATGGACTCCTGCACACTTTCTATGTCGTTGCAGCGAACACATCTTAGTGAACTGTCAACAGTAATCAGTACGGCACCACCTTTTTCTTTAGATCCAGTGAAGCTCCGGTCACTGCGGAAGACGTAGTGCGGTGAAAAAAGTATGAAAAGGAAATTTAACTGCAGAGGAAAGATTCGAAAAATAAAACAAATGGAAAAAGAAGACGAAATAGCAATACAGAAAATTTGGCGTGCTTTTTTTGCCAAATACACGAGCCTTTTGATAAAAGATGTCGAAATTCTAAACTACTTTGATCCTTGGGGGTTATATTGGAAGCACGAAACATGTCGTCATGCAGCGCCCCACGGAACGGCTTGAACAGGTAACCTATTGGTCACACTGACGGATTTTTCAGGCTCTTAAGGCCTTCATTCACGAGGGCTACATGAAAAAAAGGACGCGACTTATATTTGTTCTAAGTCACCTGTAGGAAAGGGGAGACACATTCAAGGCCTTTGCGTGCTTCGTCAGGTCCGAAGCAGTTGTTTTGTGCTCAACTCAGAAACAAAAATATCCTTTGGCCGTTCCGACCGTTGATCTACCGATAACGTCGAAGTCTTCAGGGCTCCAACCGAGGCAGGACTCTTGCTCTTTTATTTAGTCTCGGGGCCTTCTTAAGTGGAGAAAGCGAAATCAAGAGGGGGAACGGCAGCCCATTGTTCATCTGTGTGTTGCAATACATCAGGTCACGTTTAGGCAGACATAGAAGACGTAGAAGACCTTCCCGCTCATCGCGTCAGTTCATCGAGCATACAACGAACCTCTGCTCGAAGGAAGGGAATCACTTGGAACTGTTGCTCCATGCCGCGGGAATGGTTTTCGCGAAGGCTTTCATTCTCCTCTCGCAATTGGGAAACTTCTTCGCTTGGGAACGAGATTCCCTCTATCGCGTCAAGAAGGACGCAACGCTGAGCGGCCTTGTCGACAGCCAATGTCACCCGGTGGGGCACAAGAGGAGAAGTAGGAACTGGTTTGGGAACTGGAAAGCTGTGGGGAGCAGGCCGCCGGGAGTCGTCATTAGGCTCAACACTCTGGCATGTTGAGTCTTACATACTGCAGCTGAAGTAGCGCAATTCGATCTAATAATCTTCAACCCACTCTTGCACTTCTTCGGTGAAGGTCCTTAATGATTTGTTGTAATTCGTCCTCAATGTTACTAACAGGACAGTGGCATCTGAAAAGCGAAGCTTGCTGAGATATTTACCGTTGATTTTCCCTCCAAAGTCTTCTCATTCTAATACTTCTTCATTACTTCTTGAAGTATTCAAGCTTGAATAAATCTAAGCATGCAGTGAATATCATTGGATATATAGATTGTGTCTCCATGTCTGACATTTTTTCATAATTGATAGCTTACTACTTTCCTTGTGGAGAACCCAGGTAGCTGGAATGTTTGTAGATATTTCCCCCGTATGATGGAAATTTAACGGCATCAGAATATTTTAGTGCACCATCTTGATTCTCAGAACTCGCAGTGGTGTGGTCATATCCTAACCAGTACTTCCTCCTCCGCGAAGTCAAATCCTGCCTACGTCGCTTATAAACAGATCTTTTCTGACATCCGACCATTAGAAAGCCCCGATATAACATTTAAATGTGGCTAAAAATTGGTCGACATAAGCGAGCGAAGGAATCCCATGAATCTCTTCGCGTAATTTGCTAGAACAAGCCGCAGAGATGGAAGCTTTTCGCGAGGATTAAGCTTCAGCTGGGTACTTATGGCATTTTATGCATATTTAGGAAGGGGATTTGCATAATAACTTCCAAAATGCTCGGGTACACGAAGCTAATAATGACTGTGCGTGCTCGCGAAAGCGGATTTTGGATTTAGCGATGATTAGTATTAGAAATTGCGTTTTTCACTTTCGCGAGCATCTCGAAAAAGAAGTGACTGTTTTGTAGTTCACAAACACTTGCATTTTAGCTGTTAGATATTTCAAGTCTTTTATCTTCATTGAACTGCCGGTCTTAACTGCTTAGACTTTTTTCATTAGAGTGCTTACACATCGTTTCATAAAGCGGAAAGAGCTGTATATGGCGCATGGTGCATATATCAAAATCTCAGGTTCCTTATTTGACGGCGTGCCTCTTTTTGTGACTATAATTAACAATTTAAGGCAACAGCACTTCGATAACAGATGTTTTGCAAGGTTAAATACGTAACGTCACGCTGCGGGCGCCTTTTCGACTACAAATTATGTTACGACGCGCACAAAAACGTAGCTTAAACCTCGCATTTCGATTGCTGCGTTCCTGCGAAAATGCATGCGCTTTTATTACATTAGCTTCAAGGTAATGTTTAGACCATCACAATTTTTATATTCTACGATATAACTGAAGACAGATTTGCCACATAGATATATTGCAGAGAGTGACATTATATTCATGTTTGGGAGTAGGTATCAGGTGAAAAACAAGTGCGCTCTATTCCCAGGAGACTTTTGGAAAGACAAGTAATCATTACAGTTACGTTTCAAGAACATACATTTATAGTTAGTGATGCTCAACTTGAGGCATGCTGGTGTTAGAGACGTCGGCTAAATTTTTAAAATTGTTTAACGCCCACTAGCACATAGTCAATGCATTAGGTTGCACAGCAAAGTCTATGTCTAAGTAGCTCTTGAAACAGATTGTTCCCCCTACTGAAACTCTTCTAGACATAAACCGAAGGTAACCGCTAAATTCCAATGCGTATGTAAAGAGATGAGAAGCAAACTTCCCCTTTCTTTTGCGACATGAAAACAAATAGAAGAAGCGCTGTCGCAGCTAGCTGATAGCGAGAAGGAAGAATGACATTTGTGAAGTTATAAGAAAGTACAGTACAGTTGTCCGGTTACAGTTTACAGTGTAGGTTACAGTTACAGTGTAGGTTACAGTGTACAGTTTTCTCGCTATCTGCGACATTTTCTCGTCGTCCCGCAGCACCCTGTGGGTGCTGCGGGACGACGAGAAAATGTCGCAGTTTCACCCGAAAGGCGAAGCATGGATTACGATAGTGTACTAGTAAACAGCTATACGAAATTAAGGATAGTAGTCTTATAGGCGGTGTAAACTTGTAAACTTTCGCTTACTAACCAAATTAATAACCATGGTGTCACTGGCGCCTAAGCAAACATGAACACACCTCTCTCTATGACCACACACTCTCTGTCGAAACACTGGAGTGAGAAATCGCAGTAGCATAGTGGACCGAGTACCACTATGTCCCCATCACAGATCTTTTTCAAGATAGAGGGCCCGCGGCTCCGCCATACGCAGCCAACACCGAAGTAAATGCCCTCCCCCCCCTCTAACCCTTCCCTCGATGCGTCGCGCGTGACGGAAGACGGCGCGCTTCCTCCCCGCTTTCCTCCCTCGGGTGCGCGAGACTAACCATAGTCAGCTACCCCCCACCCCCCGATCTGTTTACACGAACGTGCAGCAATTGTTGTTGCCCTTGTACTTTATACGGAAGATCACGGCGATGACAAAAATGAACCAGGAGTGTCCATGAAATTGCTGTCGTCATAATAAAAGCCCCGACGCGAGATCGCTAAAACAAACGCGTTTAACACATAGCAGCGTCTGCAAATTCGCTGCCTTTGCTTGCAGGTAGATTTGTGCCAGTGCATGGGTGATAAAAACAGGAGCACACATTAGGGCATCGCTCCAAAAGTGAGCCGCGAATAACGACAACTAAGGGTACGCACCTGCCATTTTCCGCGTTTGCTGGTACTAGTCGCTGTTGGATTAGGGGATGTCATGGTCTCGTAGTATGGCGCCACACTGTGGGTGCTTAGCGCGTGGTCTAGCTTACGCAGCCGGTGAGCCTCGAAACCGGTAGCTGGCCTACGCTCCCGGAGCGTTGCACGGAAGCTTAGAGGGGCCATGCCGTTGCCCGAACTTTCACGAGAAGTGTTCCCAACTTGGTGATGAGTACGAGGTCGAGAGGATGGAGAACTCGAGCAGGGGGCTTGTTTACACAGTAAAGGGACTTATTTACAGAGAAAATCATACTCGTGCTGGCAGGAGCACGGAGCAGAGTACATCGTAGCGCGCAGGAGCTATATGTCACAGCTACTACATCGTTCTGGGAGAGCACTCTTCCAGAGACTGAGGAACTCTTTAAATCTCTCTGTCTTCCCTAGATCTCTCGCTAGGGAAACGGGTAACATCCTAATCAACCAGTTCGGTGGCTCGCATCGGTGCACCATACTCCCTCCGACGAGGAGATATATCACACAAAGCCACGCGCTGCCCCCAAGCTGATCCTGGAAATAGGGAAGCAAGCATACAAGACCACAGTGTTACATTGACGGCCGAGGAGAGGTCGATGCCCCAAGCATGCCAGTAGGTAAAGCCACTCCACGTCATGGCATCTCTCGCTGAACTTCTGAAAAACCCTAAACCGTCTTGTTCACCCGCCGGAGTCTACCAATTAGCCGTCACTGATAGACGCACGTTCTGGTAGAAATTCCGAATCTTTCAGCGTTTCGGTGTCCTCGTTGACTCGGTGGAATGCAGTGTGACATCCGTATCACAGTGACCCCGGCCTGCGTTCTTCGACAAATACGCCAAACCTAACACCGCTAAACTGTGCCCCTTGTGTAGTAAACAGAAAAGTAAAGAAGAACAGCTGAGAGTTGGTCAGCTGACGCAACAGGCCCATCAGGAGATACAGAACAAGAAATAAAGGATGGCAGGGCAGCAGCGACGAAGTGAGAACGCAGTTTTGTCCGACACAGTTTACAAGTCCCGTCACGTCCACATGTTTGCACTGCAGGCACTCTTCCTCACCTCCACCTCCTGCTTCAGCGGTGACACGCATAGAAGCAGTGTCCGATTCTCGCCTTTGGGTCGAGGTAGCAAGAGGCTGCCCTTTCTTCCGTAATACTATATTGTTTGTTCGGAGAAGTAGGAAAGGAGGACACGACTGCTTTCCTGGCCATCCACTGGTGCCCCCTTGGAACGCATGCGCAACGCAAAGTTGCTGAAAACCCGCTGCCGAAAAGTCGACGATTTGACTTTCAGCTGTCTCCGACAGGTGCGGTAGTCTGTTCTGTAGTGACGTCATATAGAAACGTTATTCGCAGTCATTGCCTGATTTTCCAGAGGCGTTCTTCTTGTCTCAGATATTCGTTGTCCGAGTGCTTGTTTTGACACTGCAAGCTCGAAGCTAGCCCAATGGGAAGAGCAAATATTCACAGTTAATGGGATACCCTGTATTAAGGATGTCCCAGCTAAAGTTAACCAGGTTGTTAAAAAAGACTGGAAAAGATTGTACCATTATGAAACCTAGGATGTTCAGTCACCCGTACCCTTCCGCCGCCAGGATATTTTTTTTGTTAACATAAATACCTGGCTAATTAAATAATGTCTTTGAAAAAACTTCGTTTTTTTTTTGTTGAGGGCTTGACTTCTGGTGTGAAAGCTGTTGGTGTTCTAAACATCTGATTCACTCGATTTCTGCGAGCTATGTCCTGCGTAATAATTTTGTAAATGATGTACGCGTGGCGCGTAAAAAAAAAGATAAGAGCCGCGTGATTGCACCCCCGTGCTTTATCGGATCAGCGATCTCAAAAATAATTGCAAAGAACTGACTCCAGTCAGTTAGAAGTGCGCTTATAGAGAATATCAAAATTACGCTTTTAGAGTTTTTGTGCCCAAACAGAGCGAACCTATCTGTATCACACAGTGGTCGTACTTTACTGCACAGTACGACGAATCTCGGAAAGAAAGTTGAATATTGATTAGTTCCAACTTCTGCACAGTGACCTGCAAGCGACCTTTTTTTCTGTTTAAGGTGACTGCGTTGTATATACGTATAGCCCTTGATTTATAAAATACAAACAGCCCTGTCAATATACTGTTGGCATTTTCAGGCAACTTATATTCTGCAAGCCATGTCATTTATACAGCGAAGCGGTATATGGCTAGGGTCTTTCAAATGCCCTGAAAAAATTCAGTGTGAAAAAGGCAGAAGAAAGCTTTCGGTTGCAGGTATCCCGTCTCAGCGCTGCTGGATATGCCTTCTGTTTGCAGGTTAGCGTGGCGGAAGGCATACTTAAAAAAGTTGGAAGAGATGGTCGCGCAAGGACACAGCTCAGAGAAGGACAAAATCGTGACAACATAAAGAAGGCAGCTTTTCCATATTTTAATGAAATCTCGCACAGCCTTAAGAAGGTTGGCCGAAGTGCAATTGTTGACGTTATTTTTGGCGAGCCTAGAAAACTGGTGTCCCTGAGCAAGCAAGCTTGCGCTGTCTCCCAAGAGAAGGCCCAGTATAAACTAATCACAGATAGCGCTTTACACAGTGTGCTGAGTGTGTCCTACATAAGATACCTATCTCATGTGATAAAGTTTACATCGGGCAAACTGGCCGATGCATTATTGATTGGCTTAGCGAACACCACAACAATGTTAACAGCGCTATTCAAGGTCATCTATATAGGCATGCACTGTCACGACTCTGGGTGGGAACCTGTGTTCGGCAAATGCAAGATTGTATCTAAGATAAAATCAAACCTTGCTACAGAAATTATATCGAGGCTGCGGCAATTTCACGTGAGGGAAATATCAGTGTCCGTTGTTCCTCGATAGCCTTGTGTGAGAAAGAGCTGGCCTACCTTGATTCAAATGGCAGGATGCGATAGCGGTACGAGCAGGTTCTGCGGGCATGAGTGATCTTCTTGTTTTTTACCAAGTGTCCGCTTTAACAATAGTCGCACCGGCAAAATAAACATCTTTGTTGAATGTGAGCGCTGTATCTGTGTACTGTGTGTGGCTTGTTGGTCTCCATTGGTTGCCGCGCTGTGGCATTCCACCATGCCCGTCGTCCATCGTCCGCGAACAGCCCGCGAACTATAGCCCTTTGGTGCTCCTCCACGCAACCGTTCGAATGCACTCATGCCATGTTCACGCGTTAGTTGTCGTCGTCTCCTTCCACAGGTGGCTGTGTTGCCGCTCATAGCTCTTCTGTCGTCGTAATGGGGAGGCCGTGTTAAAATTTTATACAGCGAATCGGTATATGGCTAGGGCAAATCCATCGTCCGCGATCGACCCGCGAATCCGTCGTCAACCGGCTATACCTCACCAGTGCCAAGGCAGATCACACCTTCTACCACGTCCGAGAGAACCTTGACCGCGACCTGCTGGACGGGTTTCGGTGACTAGATAACCACCACCTTCCCACTGTCGCCAAAGCGTGTGCGCCTAGGCTTGTCTACCAGCAGTATATAACTTCTCGCTGACGGCTCTCAACGTCAGGTCTCTGCGTCGGCACGCGGCAGATGTGGTGCACGAAGCCCTACTCCGACGGATATCTCTCTTGTGTCTCTCTGAGACGTTGTCCGACGTCTTCGCTCAAGTCGACAGCTACACCAGCGTCGCGTGCGCCCGTAGAGTCAACTCGCGAGCTGGCAGAGTTGCCATATACGCGAAGAGCGGCGTAGCCGCTGCCGCCGCCGCCGAGACGTACGACATTTCGTCCAGCCCCCGAGAACTAGAAAGCGTGACGTTTTGTGCCGACGTGCGTGCCTTGAAGGCCGCCGACGGGACGGCTGTTGCCAACATGTACGTTTGACCTTCTCCTTTCAAGCGCGACGTAGAGGACTTTATAAACGACCACTTTGGATGGCTGCTTGACCTGTCCGATGACGATCAGTCCGCGTACTTGGCGATATCAACGAGGACGTGTTGCGGCCAGATGGCAATTGGCTGCCGTCGTTAAGGCTCCAACGGTTCGGGCTACAGTGTCACACCAATCCCAAGGGGCCAACGACCACGAGGTCCTCGTGTTTGGACTTTACCTTCTCAAGAACCTGTCTACCATAGCGACCACAAAGTTATACTTTGTGTGAAATAATAAAAAACACCAAATTATTTATGTTTCATTCTGTTGTACATTATACGATCTATACAGCTGCGCTGGTCATCCATCTCCTCAGAGTAGAATGGCTGCCGAATGTTTTTCTTTTTAAGGAAGCATTTATCAATGGTCAGAACTCTCGAAGTTATGCCAAAGCTATTCACGCCTATTGATTGACAAAGAAAATGGATGGCATGACAGCGGTTGACGGACTAGTCTCCGTTATCACGCGTGTCCTCACAGTTCCTTGTTTCTGAATTATCTCATTTTCGACTCTGCTCCACTGCATGCGTAAGACGTTAGGGAGTTTTAAATGACAGTAAGCTATTCGCAACGTCCGTAGCATCCAACTGATGAATCGGCATGGTAGAGTTGTCGGAGACAAACACTGCCTCTAAATTACGTTTGCAATAAGTCGTATCCTGACTTCAAACCCCTCTTTTTTGTTATCAAAGGCGAAATCAAGAAAATGAAATTTTATATACAAAATAGTTAGCGTTATTTGTTGCAGTGTAAAAAGGCAGCGTGCAGACCAAGCCTTTCGAATATGTTTTGCATGAAGAAAGGGCTCTTGTCTCGAGCCTTTTTTATTGCAGTGCCTCCTGCGTGGCAGATGCCGACTGTTGCGCGACAATGCAGTAACGTGCCAGTCACGTTTTATCCTGTTTGCAACACGCTGCGCCATTTCTTGCTGTTTATTTTTTTTTAGAAGCTGCTGCAGTAAATTTTTGAAGGCTTGAGCGTAGCTCTCAGTTATCAACTGCTTTTATTTCCATGTACATTGAGCTGTTCTCACTCAACTGTTTCAATATATACGATACCGCTGTCGCCAACTGGCTATTTCTCACGAGGCTTGAAAACTTGGCACCCGACCGCAAATCACATCGAGCTTTTTGCCTAGCTTCATGAGAAATTTGCTTTTTTTTCCTTACAGGGGCTCTAAGCCTCTATTGGGAAAGGAGCCTTTGCTCCTTAGCAATATCAATCCTGCCTTGTATCCAGAGGGTTCCTTTCTGATGCGCGTTTATTCAAACGTAACCTTCAGGTGATTGTCGAGACCGATCCCTGCGAGAAAGACAACCTTTTGTTGTTCTATATTTAGTACTTATATATCTATAGAGTACTGCAAGTATAGCGCGATAAAAGTGTAAAAAGACAGTGTAGTCTATTCTTATTCATGCGGCTGTCATATATGATCAAGGACGTTTGCTTTTCATTACACAATTGCACATCATTGCATAAATTTCAACTAGCGCCACACTCTACTTCTTGGTCTAATCACCAATAAAGCACTAAATGACAAATGTTTTTGTTAATTTAATAAGGAATTACGAATTAGGCTCACATTAAGAAGCAACATTACTAATTATCTTAGCAACTATACTTCCTCACTTCATTTTCTTCGATTCGCAGGAACTGCAATTTTGCGGGAATATTCCTGCAGCCAGCTCATCACCGTATCGATTAACTAGTGGCAAGAATTGCCACAGTCCCCAAATCCTTATATCTTGGGCTTATCACGCAGAGCATATTGATGAGCATGCACTTAAAATGAGCAGTGCTAGGAAAGCACCAGAAAGGCATTCGCGCAATTCCGCAAAAGTTTAATGACGAGGATGAGTTTATAAGCATGGCGTAGTGAACCGATCTTCATTTGTGGCCGCAAGTAACGCTCAAATTTGGATTAAAATGTGTCAAATGTCCATCATGCATTCAAGCAAGCTATGATATGGGCCAACGTTATCTTGCCACATAACTCAATTAGAGTGCGTCGTATTGTTTCCTTGAGTAAAGAGCGCTACACTTTCACGATGCAGACTTCCTAACGAAATTGGCAGGCAGGAGACCCTCTCTTCCTCACTTCTCGTTTTAGCTCCTCTTTCAGCTAACGAACTCGCCTGACATATCTCAACAATCGCCACTCTCCCTTTTCGCTACTTTCTCACTCATATTAAATTTCGATTGCTACATGTGAACAGTGCAGATGGCGAAATCCTTTGGCCGTACAGTGAAGACACGAGCTGTCAGCAACGAACCATGTCTTCCCCGACGCACACGCTTTGCCTTCTATGTCTTTAACCTCGGCTCACCCTGCAGTATAGCATACCCTGGGCGCAATTTTGCTCTTCTTTCTTTGTGACGTCAGGGGTTCTCGTTGCTTTCCATTTACCTTTAACTTACTGCGCCCTTTCCTGCAGTTTATACTCGTCGCTCGTCTGTACTTCTCCTGAAAACTGCTTATATCTCCCTTTCTAACTTCCATTAAGTCGATGCCTTGGTTTGCCCCAGCAATTTTTTCGTCTACATAGCAAGCTTCATTTCCTGGTCGCGAAAATACGCGATTACGACCACTGACCTAACCATCGTCTTTTCGACAGTTCCCAAGGCATACGGCGCGGGCAATACCGTCAGATCGTGCCGCGTATCTTCTCCCGTCACCCGCACGCACGAGTCTAACACCGAGCAAATTTATTGCCGACTCCCTCCTAATCTGCGGACTGTTTGCACGAACGCAATGGAAGGGAGTGTAGCGAGATGGTCATGAACGGCATTTCAGGAAGGGTTGCGCGCTATGGCTCCTTCGCTTATTAGAAGTCCAGTATCAAATGGCATCGGCAGGTAACGTTTCTAACATGTCGTATACGCGCTCCCACGCGCTTCTCGTTGCAAACAGATACAATAAGATTGCAGCTTCCGGCTATAAATCAGGTGACAGCTCCCTCGTGCAAACTCCTTCGTTAATAATTCGTTATTTCTTCCACCACGGTAGCTCAGTGCCTATGGCATTGCGCTGCTGTGCACTAGGTCGTGCGTTCGGTCTTGGCCTGGCGGCCGCATTTCCATGCCGGCACAATGTAAAAACACTCGTGTAAGATGCATTTGGGTCATGTAAAAGAAACTCAGAGGGTCGAAAATTATTCGGAGTTTCACACCATGGCATGCTTCATAATCAGCTCGTGTTTTAGCACATAAGAACTTCTGAATTTAAATTAAGCCTTTGTTATTATTATATTCAAAGGCATTGCTTTGATGAAACGATGACAGCCGCGGTAACCGCGGAAATGGATCTTCCGCAGTCTCTGCGTTGCTCAGTGTGATTTGATACACCCCGTAAGGGTAAGATATTGGAAAACATCTACAAAGATACCGCAGATGCCTCGGTTCTCCACACAAAAAATTGAAAATTACATATCAAGGAGATACAATCTCTCCAATGCTGTTCATTGCATATTAAGAAGTAGTCAAGCTGTTAGACTAGGAAGGCTTAGGAGTGAGGATAAACAGTGAATATCTCGGCAACCTTCAATTTGCAAATGACATTGTCCTCTTCAGCAACACTGGGGATGAACTGCAATAAATGAGTGAGGGCCTTAATCGAAAAAAATGTCGGAGTGGGGTTACAGATTAATATGCAGAAGAGACAGGTAATGTTCAGTAGCTTGGAACACGAACAAGAATTCATGAGCTTAGTCAGCCTCTAGAGCCTGTACAGGAGTGCGGTTATTATAGGTCAATCACTCATAGGGGTCCTGGTCAGGAGAAGGAAATTCACAGAATAAAAAGGGGTTGGAGTGCATACGGCATGAATTAACAAATCCTGTCTGGTAGCTTACCACTGTCGTTGAAAAGAAAGGTCTACAATCATTGCATTCTACCGGTGCTCACATACGTTGCAGAAACGCAGAAGTTAACAAAGAAGCTCGATAACACTTTAAGGACCGCGCAATGAGCGATGGAACGAAGTTTAGGTGTAACGTTAAGTGACAGGAAGAGAGCGGTGTGGATGAGAGTACCAGCGAGGGTAGCTGATATTCTAGCTGACAATAAGAAAACAACGTGGATCTGGGCAGGCCATGGGATGCGTAGGGTAGATAACCGGTGGACCATTAGAGTTACAGAATGGCTGCCAAGGGAAGGGAAGCGCAGTCGAAGACGGCAGAAAAATAGGTAGGGTGATGAAATTAGGAAATTTGCACAAGGAAGTTGCAATAAGCTTGCGGAAGACAGGGATGACTGGAAATCTCTGGAAGGAGCCTTCGTCCTGCAGTGGGTATAAAAAAGTAGGCTGATGAGGATGACGATGAAGCACACGCCGCATTTCACGAAAAAGGACACGGTTGATTGCGCACCTGCGAACGTAAGTTGTGGGCTATGAAAAGTACTCGCACCGGTACCGAAATGGTTTAAATTTAAGCGTTTACGACACAGTAACTGCACGCTAGGTTATTAGGCACATTGTCGCGGACGGCTGCGTATTAATTTTGACCACCTGTGGTTCTGTGACTCGCCCCAATGCACGTTACACAAGTCTCCTTGCTGTCCTCCTCAAAATTCGGCTGCTGTGGCCTTAAATCGAACCCGCGACCTCGTATTCAGCAATGCTGCGCCATGGCCACTGAGCCAGCGCGACTGGTACAAAGAAATCTTAAAGTGTTCTAGTTTTACCATCTTAAATACACATTGAACGCCTATTACAATCCCCACATTTAGAGTGAATAGGAAGAGGAAACCTTTAGAGTTTCAAAGGTCATAGCTAGGCTGCTTCCACGACGTCTAACGCTAAAAACGTCAACGAAATCTGTTTCTGAGCTCTTAAGTGCTGTTACAATAAAGCATAAATGAAACGATGTTCGCACAACTACCACGCGCAACTTCTCCGCTACGTATTGCATTCTGGGAATCTATATTTTGGAGGGTGTTCTCCGTACAAAGGGAAGCGTTTCAAGGGAAGCTGAAGAATAGATAACTCATACAGAGGCTATCGCTAAAGTGTAGCAACAAGGTTTTCTGATCATACACGAACTATGGTTAAACTACGAAGAAAAAAATTTCCTCGTGTGATGCATTGAACGACGCACCCGAACGTATCACCGCATTCTCTTGTACTCGTTGTACCGCTCATAGTGAAAATGATCGATGGTCATTGTAACACTGTTTCTTCATCATACTCTGATACCTTATAACAAAAGCAAATGCGCTGTGTTTTGCGCTCAGTAATATATTGAATCTGGTCATCTACTTGCCATGGCATAGCTGACGGGGCAAAAAGGCCCGTAAAATTGAATTATCGGGATGGCAACGACCTTCGTACGAAAAACCGTATCACGGCCCAACGGCCTGCTTCACGCAAACTGGGACAAGCAACAGTCATTTTTCAGCGTCGTTCACCGTTTGAAATACATTAGCGCCTTTGTGGTCTGTTTTTGATGTTATTTTCTGTCGTACAATACTCGTTACATGTCCGATCTGAAAAAGTAGGTGCTTGTTCGCGAAAGCAGTGAATAATCGCAAGAGTGGGCAGAACCAATCTCTATATGTCTATCGATGGGGTTACGATAAGAATAACAAGTATGAAAAAAGAACTATTCCACTGGCAGTGTTTTAGAAATCGTTTCTCGTGTCTAGAACATATTACCATGGCCAAAATAGCATGAATAAGAGAACAGAATAACATGCTGAAAGAAGAAAATAAATTGACAGAAAATTCCTTACTGTAGTCGACCGCTATAATATGTTGCGCCTATTAAAGGGAACCAGAATGTACACTGACGTTTCGATGGCAGATAATATGACAGAAATGCAACATGGAATTGAGAGCTTTCAACAAGACACATTGAAATTCGCTGCTCGGAACTATGGAACGCTTGCTACATGAACTGTATGCAACAGCGAATACGAGGGAAGGGGAGAGCAGCTCTGAAATATTACGATTGAATATAGTGTTCGCATCCGAGCATCGTTTTAGCGCACTACTCTGAGCGAATGCAAAGTAAAACCTAGCTAACGTGTGTAACTAGCACAAGTCCAGCTTCTGCAAACAATTTCTCGCTAGCACAGATGGGAAAAGAACTCAAAGCCTGTGGATGCGATTTTAGCGTATCGTGTGTCTACCCACTGCTGGTATCCACTATATAAAACCCAAAGTTCCTTTCGCCTAGAAAGTCATTGCCAACTGATGTATTCGCGCCTCTTGCAAAATAAACCTTTGTTTGAGTGATTTCCACGATAGTTCCATGTGGTCATATTTTCATCCATTTATTTATAATTCACGCTCTGAAGGTTCGGCAAGCCTTCGTAGGGGTATTTCGTTGGCCCGTTGTGAAGGGAACGTTCACTTTGCGTGCGTGTAAGCGGGGGTCGGGGGAGGCGAAAAGTTTGACGATGGTGCCCCTTTTATGGCAAAGCGACCAGCTTTACTAGTGACGATATGTATGGTTCCTTGGTTTTTGGAAAAGGAGCGTGAGGAATTTCTGCCGATGGTTTCACTCGAATGTGACGCGTTTATCCTCAATGATCGAAAAGTGTACGAATACAAACTCTCCTTTACAGAGATGATCAAAATATTCGAAGCTCGGAACACATATCCTCTTCGAAACAAGCCGAATACCTCATGGCACACCGTCGACGTATTATGGAGAGGGCGTGTGTTGCGCAAAAATGATACGACTGTGGCTGGTGGTGGAGCGAGACACTGTTGCGAGGAAGAAACGCTGTCCGCGCTCGCTTTCTTTTCTTATTTTTATTTGTTATAAATTTTGTTTTGTGGCGCTAGCTTTCTGTCGAGGTTATTTGTCAGATCTCGCGGAGTCTTGGGATATGGATTTATTGTGTCTTCGGAGCATGTGTCTAAATATGCACCTCCATATTTGATTGTCTCTGCCTACATTCTCTCATTGTTCTGTTCGAGGGAGTGTACTGAAAATAACAGAACGAGTTGCGTTCATAGTAATATCACTCTCTTTTTCTTTACATTGCACGGCCTATGTGTTTTCAGTTGTTTTAACTTCTTTACACAACGTTGTCATCTATTGGGGTGATGAATAGGCAAATTGGTTGTTCTTCATACTTGCTACATCAGTGCTATAGGCACAGACAAGGACCGCACTCCGTAGGTTCTTGTGTTCTTTGCGTCTGTACAGTACTTAGCGTGTATAGCAACTATGATTCATCGAACACGTGAATGTCGAAGCGTGGGTGTACTAGGTCGACATTGCGACATTAAGCTGTTACTAAGTGCTCAAAAGTGTATAGCGGTTCATGATTGCGCAAAACGGTGACCTTATAGCAGTGAAAAATTAAAAGTTCTGGAGAAGTGTATGGAACAATTTCTTTAGTTGATAAAGTTTGTAGACATTTGTGACATCCTATGCATCATCCTGAACTGTAATCTGCGTTTACTGTACACTACTTTGCCGGTAGATCAGTGCTACCCCAAGCTCTATTCAATAAGGGAAACTCGCCCTGTTCAGTGCCGTACTAGTAAGGCACATCGCTCTTAGTATTATACTTGTTTCTTTTCATGCGAGCTCCACGCGGGACGATGTCACGGATGTACCAACGGCTTAGGACGAGGCGCATATACCGCCTGGTGTGCTCGCGTTTCCCTAATTAAGCTTGCGATTTTGCCGATAGGGGACCTCATTAAAGAACGTCTATTGTGCCTAGCATGCTATGCATCTTGGCACTCAAATGTCTTCCTCTGGCCCGCACAACGAACAATAGCACGAAGGATTTATAGTTATCTTGGGTTTCCCAGCAGCCCTTGGCATCTGTTCGTATGTTGTCACCAAGAGATCTTCTTTCATTCAGTTTTTTTTTCTAGCTATTCTTTGTAGGTCGCGCGCTTTTTCTTTCCCTGCGTCCGCGTGTCATCCTTTTCACTGCAGGTCAATGGTGTTATTCGAGGCAGCTGTCCCGTCCATGCAATTGCTTTATCGTGGAACAGGGACGGCAGATACGTGAGGTGTTCAGCAGGTCCGGGGATCGGTGCGCCTGTGTTGCAATTACATTCGTGGCGACCGAAGTGCCGCGCGAACACGCTCAGTTGGCGTTTGATGAGGCGGGCGATCTCCGCTTTCAGGAAGTGAGCGAGCAAACACACGCGGTAAGTCATTGTTATACCCTGGTTCATATAGTGATTGCCTGCTACTTCTGCTTTGTAACGATGCTATTGTAACAAAACATAAAGTAAGAGAGAGAGAGAGAATAACAAGTTTGAAATTTGTGAAACTTCCCTCTCTTCATTTCTTTGTGACATTTCATTCGCATTTGTTCCAGAGGAGCGCTTTTATTTCGGCGTTATCGCCTTGCCGCGGCACGCTTAAGCAGGATAATGTACCTGCTAGCTTGGCCATGTCTTGGTCTAATCTCCACATAAAAATGTCCATCGCCAGCGTGCTCGTGTCTGTGTTCTGTGGGTGAATAAAGATCATAACGTAGCAATTATTTTCTTTCTCCTTTTACAAAGCAGCTTCTTTAGTTAGAGATAAGCTGGGATGCACTCAACGATGTTGCGACGTTGCCTTAGAGGTCAGTAAATGAACGTAGCCATTTCGTAAATTACAAAAACTGGGATTGCTGGCAGCCTGGAGAAAGTGCCGTAGCAAGTTAAAATGACAGCTGACGGCCTCTTGTGAGTGGAACGCAGCCAATGTCCATATTAAAGGCATCTCAACGGCAAAGCGTCCTTAAATGAGGTTTTACTGCTTTTAGCGGGTGAGCGCGAAATGTTGCTGTGGGACTGAGCAACGTTTGATCAGTGACACTCTGGCAGCAGAGACGAAAAATAATTGCTAGTAGTTCCTGAAGTGAAAATCTGAAAACAACGTCTGATGGGAACATGTCCAACTTTTGTCTTTATGTCTTTTGACGTTTTCAGTTGGTCCTCGAGATGGTCGGGATTGGGAAAATGAAGAGCTTGTTAGCAGAAAGTAGCTTTTATGGCAGACAGCTTGCGATGCTCGTGGGGCAGAAAGTAGTAAGGTTCACTAAAGATACTAATGCTGGACTTAGTTCCTTCTCTGAGTATCACAATGATCCTAGAATACTTAGGAACACCGATGTGAAAACCGTGCCTGGGGCAGGCAAGAAATTGGTGCGTACTGCATTCCTAAAGGGATCCAGTGAAAAAACGGAGAAAAAATATTAAAGAGTTGCCATATTTACGTAAAGTCACGATTACTTAACAGGTGCGTAAACACTGCCTCAATCTTTACTTTTTCGAAATAGAATCCTGCTTTTAATCTCGTTTATCTTCTCTTTAGTTTTTGATGCAATGTTTTGCTTTTTAATACACGTTACACAAATCTCCATTGAATGCAAGTACATGACGTAGTGTGCAATGTAACAGTGCAGCAATTGCTACAATTGGCTGGAGGTCTCATTTTTCCTTTTATTAATGCTAGTACATCCTTGCCATTTGTTAACCAAGACCCTCAAATATGGACACTTTTATGTTTCACGTATTGAGTAACAGCAACCTTTATCGGGAGGTATTCATGTTGCTCTACATTTTTCCCATTGGCACTTATCATTTAAATATAATAACTGAGAAGTTTACTAATTAATTAAGACTAATTATTTAATTAGACGGAATGGAAAAGTTAATCAGAGTATATCCAAGCGACGACAAACAACATTGCCTTGATTTGATAGAGCTTCGTGGCGTTTGCATATTTTTTTAAGTTTGGCTAATGTTACGTGAAACACCCTGTATAACAGGATATCAATGACATGCATGCATGCTTGATCTGACCTGGATGACATTACATAAATAAGATGACAGGAGTGTCGTGACGTGAGTTACATAGATCGCATGATATATGTGCGTCATCATATGAATGACAATCTCATGGCATCAATGACGTCACATGTTTGTCATGGCATGTATACCATAAATGGAACGAATGACATGGTGCCGTCGTGATCCTTTCTTTAATACAATATATACCAGGTTATGAATGAAATGCATACATCACCTGACGTAGATGACATGACAAAAATGTCATGCCATTAATGACATGCGTGTTATGACATGTATACATTATTGTGATGTCATGCATGCTTGTCGCGTAACACATAACACATACTCAGGTAAAGAAACGATCACAATGCCATCAACTCATGTCGTTTTTGTCCTTCAAGTGATGCATGCCATGTCACTTCATTCATGCCATGGTATCCTTCTGACAAATGGATCTGACATGAATGAAAATCTTGTAATGACATTAATGACTTGATATGTATGTCGTGAAATCAATGTCATACGTGAGATGACATCGTATTAATGAACTGAATGACATGACATGCATGCGTAACCTAACGGTTCTACATCCTGCAGTATGCTGGGATCGGCAGAAAGTATGAAATCAATTTCATTTCTTGTTTCCTGATTAGGACTTTTCCAGGTCCAATGTTTTTGTTCCTACGCTTCCTGAAAACGGTGTTCATTATTCGCAGCTTATTCCTTTCTGCAAGTTCTACCAACTTCTCGCCTCGCGTGTTCCTAGAGTCGACGCCGCAGTCGCCAATTGCTTGTTCACCGGCCTGCTTTCCCCCATTTTTGCATTGAAGTCGCCCCAATAGCGCAATATACTTAGTTTGCACTTTCCTCATCACTAATTAAACATCTTCATAAAACTTATCTACTTCCTCATCATTATGACTAGATGTCAGAGCGTAGGCTTGTACTACCTTTAATCTATACCTCTTAATAAGTTTGATTACTACAGCTACCCTCTGATTAATGCTGTAGAATTCGTCAATGTTGCCCGCTATGTCTTTATGGATTAGAAATCCTACCCCATATTGCTTGTTATCTAGGAGACCTCTGTAGCAGAGCACATCTCCATTATTCAGCCATGTGTAAGCTTAAGCACTTATTCGAATCTCACTAAAGCTGATGATATCCCAAAGAATGTCAGATAGTTCCTCAAAGAGTCCTGCTAAGCTGACCTCGCTCGAGAGCATTCGGTGTTAAACGTTGCAAGAGTCAGTTCCCATTGGAGGCCTGTCCGGACCCAGCGATTCTTAGCACCCTCTGCTGCGTTACAGGGCTGACCGCCGCCTTGGTCAGGTGCTCCGTAGCTGCTATTCCTTTTAAACAATGTGCTGTCTTACAAATAATTAAATAAACAGCCGACGGTAGGCTTGGAGTCCAGTATGCAAACCGTTACGCCACGGACGCGCATACTGACAAGTTTCATAGAACTCTATGAATATCTCGAGGGCAAGCGACGCGTTGAGTCGCTTGGGGCGCTTCGATTAGGCCTTAACTAGGCGCAAATATAACACAGGCGAGATATTACCCGCCGTAGTAGCTTAGTGACTATGGTGATCACGAGGTCGCGGGATCAAATCCCGGCCACGGCGGCCGCATTTCGATGGGGGCGTAATGCGAAAACACCCGTGTACTTAGATTTAGGTGCATGTTAAAGAACCCCAAGTACGCAAAGTACGCGTCGCAGACGCAAGCAACCAGAGAATTGCGCCTACGAAAACAGGGAGAGGCTTCTGATGAGGGCGCCTTGGAGCGCAGGCGAGCGTGTCGTTGGGAATATTATGCGAGAGAAAAAAAAAAGCAACATTTCTTTCATCTAACGTACACAAGGTTGGTGGTAAAGAACGAGTTTACTGGGTAGATCGTCACAACATGCGTGATATTCTTAGGAGTTGCCCATCTCCTAAAGTACGGCAGTCTTTGTTTCAAGGGTGGAGTACAGGCTTCACAAGTAATGATTACAAAGAATGATACGCACTATATGACAATTCCGCAGTGGGGAATTTCTGCCCCATTCTTTAAAAAATATTCTCATGATTGTTCTACCCCGTTATTAGGCCACTATGGAGGTGTCGCTGCATATGTGCGTATTTTTGCACGGACCCTCAGAATGGGTTTATGCCACTGAGGCACAGGGATTACCGAAACCTGTCTGGAAGACATATCTAAATGCATGTATTGAGATATGTCTCGTCCTCTTCGATATCTATGCACCTCTAATCGCCTTTTCTTCTTTCTACTATCTATTTCATCCTTCTGGCATTGTTGCGTGGAAGTCTCACAGTGTGGCATTCACCCGAATTAGTTCTTTTTTTAATTTTGGCATAGGCTATGGCATCTATAAAGCGTAAAAATAAACATTAAATGAGATTAAAGTTGTGATCTGTGCCTCTATAAATGGTTAAATATATACATGAGACTGCACGCTTTATACGATGAAAATAAAGAAAATTGTAGGCATCACACATAATTCCTCAGTGTTATAATTACCGATTTTAGGGAAGCTTCTTCACAAAAGAGAAAATCGGAGTTTGAGCTGCGTAGTTTTCTTCCAATAACCGATCAGGTGAAAGTCTAGTATACTCGTCTTGTTCTTGTCCTTCTGTTTTCGCTCCATTATTTATTGTTCTTCGCGATGAGGCAACTAGTCAAAAAAAATTCGCTAAAGAAACATTGTACCAAAAGCATTGTGGAAAAAACGAAAAAACGGTCGTCAAGTAAATAAGCAGTCAAGCCTAGTGTATGATCTGAAGGCACGCTAGCTGCCTAATCAGAGTGCAGTGCGTCACCTACTGTCTTGTGAAGGCAACGTGCCGGGGTCTGGATAAGGAAGGAACGTTCAGCAGCAACAGCAGCAAGTGTCGATCGCATACGGGGCCGTGCATAACGCGTCCATATTCCACACAAGGCTTCCTTCACTTCTCTCCCGAGTTATTGTTGGCACAACACTACCGAAAAAGGTTAGGGCGGATGGCTCCGCCACGTACGACTGCGGCCATCAGAAACAGTGTGCTCGTTTCCTGTAGGGAGTAAATGGGGAGGCGTTTGCATAGAGCCATGTCTTGGGGGATACGACGTTGACCGCCGACATTTTTAGGAAGGAATATGATTCACGCTTCGTTAGTTTGTGCGCGTAGCTTCAATAAGCAGCTGGTTTCTGCTTCGTTACTGTCAGGATGAGTCTTAAGCCGGTCGATTGGTAAAAACGCAGTCAGTACTTCCTTGTTATAGGCGCATGCAATAGTTTGGCCAGTTCGGAAAGTAAATGCAGCTTGTGCTTCGTTGCTTCAGAGCATGAATTATTTCTGACGCTTGGAACACGGTCCTCGCTTAGTCGCTCGCAATGTTGCAGACATGCTTCGCTAATTTAAATGCTGCAACTAGTGCGAAACAGTGTTTTTTGCAAATGTTGTGTCGCAGAAGCGGGGTGCTTGCAACTGTTTGGAAAGTTGTGCATCACAATATAATGACAGTTGTAATAAACAATGAATGGTCGCTTATTGGTTTACACAGCAGAAGAAGTATGGCGAATGAATATACTCTACTCCACTGCAGAATTTTTTCTCCAAAGAATGAAAGGTCAAGATTTTTCTGCGGCACACAAATAATGTCTTAGTAGGCACTACGAAGTTCAGACGTTGTTTCTCGACGAAAAGGGAGCAACGACATGTTTTAACGCTCCTTGAGTACAGGTAAAAGTGTCTTGCTTTTATAGCAAAAGCACGGTCTTTTCTGGATGTGTTACAATGTGCACACAATGTGCACACAATGTGCACAATGTGCACACAATGTGCACGCATGCGCGTACTTTAGAAGGGTAGACTTTTGGGCCAATTGGCGACTCATATTCGACAACGGCGAAGCTCCATACACGTAGACCAAAAGACCACGAGACCAGCGCGAGAAGCGGTATACCTATAGGACTTGTTCCTCTGTCTCGTCTTCCTTTGGTTCCGTGTATTGCATTTCACCGTTTCCAAATACATGAAAACGTTCACTGACAGAGGGCGAACAGTGACCATATCATTGTCGCGAGCAAGGATTTAACAAGGAGTGAATAAGCATATTGATTGATTGATTGCTTTATTTGCTTCATCACAGTACAAAATAAGAAGAGGCGGAGGGAAAACCCGTTTGAATGGCGGCTTCAGGGCTCCTTGTCCCCTTTGTCAACAATAACAGCAACTGAAAGGTAGCACAATATCGCAGCACTGTTCTCTTTAATTTACATATTGTCTTAAGTAAATATAAAGCCATAAAAGAAAGAAAGAAAAATATAACGTGCAATAAAGAGATCCCCTGTGATCGCTTACACTTAGACTATACATTACCTGTTTAAACAAAAGCCGCTATGTCTGCTAGACCTAAATAAATTACTACATATAGTTTATACATTCTGCACATTCTATATGTTGACCGTTTATACATTATGCATAATTATACATTAAGCATTCCAAAATTCTTGACAGTAAACAAAGCAAAAAACAAGAACAGCGTGTAAATAACAAGCTGCAAGTTTGCTCACGCGTGCTTACCCGCGAGCACTTTTGAGGAGCTTGATGTGAAACCTTGTGAAGATAAGAACTCGGATAAAGTTCTGGGCATGAAGAAATAGCTAAGTCCATAAGAACTAAACACTTGGTGCCGCCACGTCCCAACAACTGTTGAGGAACCACAAAATCACGTTAGACTATTGTGTCTTACAGTCTTTATTCACATCGTGGTCGGGCCCATAGATGCTATTCCGAAAGGTCGTGTAGTACGAATTTCGACGTTTACAGAGTGCTGCCACAGGAAATAATGGATAATAATTTATCTTTTGGTCACTTCTACAATGTTCTGCTTTCTGCCGCATACCGGTTGTCACCGGATAATCACTGTTATGCAGTTATAGTTCGGCGCAGGACGTGCTTACTGTTTCCGAAACATTCTTTAATGTTGTCGAAAACTCTTTCTACAGAGAAACAGTATTCGTTAATGAGATTGCGCGCGCCACGCGGAAGCTATTGCACATTCTTGATTGTAAAGCACGAGCGATTACTCTAGAATTTACCTTGTCACGGGGGTAACCTTTCTAATAATGGTCGACACGCAGAGAGGTCACGCACCGTTTAACTACTAGGTCGTTCTCTCACGTACTTCCGACGGCTGAATAGTGCGCTGCCTTCTTCGCGTCAATTCTTCCCCACGAAAAGCGACCGCCTCGGTCTGATGGTGCATATGGTAAACTGTGGCAGGAAACCGCGATCTGGCAAACGTGGTCACCAAGAGAAACAAATAACTGCAACCCTGCAGAAAATGGTGAATGGGTCGAATGTTGTGTTAGATTCGCGAGCATAGTATGGCTTAATCCCCATTTCATGGAAAACTTCAGTGCATAGACGCCATCGGTTCAATCGAGGATTAGCAAGTTGAGGCACGACCTCCCAGTTCGCATCACTAAGGCGGCGCATAACCTTGTACAGGTCAAAGTACCGTCGCAATAACTTTTCCGAGAATCGGACCGTGGGCGGGTGGGCGTCCACACGTACACACAGTCGCCAGACTCGTTTTAAGTGGTCCATTGGCACAAGTTATAAGGACAGGCGTCGATCCCCTGATCTGGTGCGAATGCGCTTCTGAGCAAGCTGGGGAGCGTCTTTAGCTTTCTGGAGAAATTCGTCAGTGCTGTCAGTTCTCGTGGTGCCGTCATCCACCGGAACCATCGCATCTAACGGTGTCGTGACGCGACGTCCATAGACGAGTTCGAATGGTTTGAGTTGGCTGGTCTTCAGTACAGCACAACCAACTTCATTATGGCAAAATTGGGTCGAAATGAAGATACTTAGAGAACATCTCGACCCACACTCTGTTGAAGCACTCCGTTAATCTGTCGGTTGGGAAGTGATAGGGTTTCGTCTTCGGATGGTTGCTGTGCGTTATCGTCACGGTTTTCTACATCAAAAATGAGCAGTGTGCAATGCGCGATCGGCAATGAGGACAGCGGGTGCACCATGCTGCACTACGATGTCGTGGAGGAAGAGCGTGGGCGACTTGCGTAGCGGTTACCCGGGGTACAGGCTTTGGTCTCCGCGTACCGTGATAGGTAGTCCGTGGCGACGACTATCCTTCTATTTGCCAAAGTTTAAGCATACGTAATGGACAGTGGAGGTCCATTGTCCCGACACTTGCTCGAACGGTGCTGCAGGAGGGTCCAAAGATAACGGAGACCGGCAAATTTGACATGTGGAGCGTTACGACGCTGACTTTCACGGCAGCTCTTTTCACAAAGGGCTGCAATGGCAGAAATAGCCATGGGTAGTAGTGCTTCCGGCGTATGCGCGCTATATTCCTGGTAAATCATAAGTGTCAAGGTGCGGACGGACTTGACATGTCAGTTCAGATTCGATGGCCGACGACCGTGCTCACCGCTATTTTTTTTTATTAGAGCGTCGCTTGCTTTTCTGGGCACTATTTGGCCCATTAAAGAGTAAGATCTCTAACTCGCGGTCATAAAAGATTTCTCATTCTCCACTGTCACTGCAACGTGACACTATGTTAAGTGCTTCCCGCTTAAACACCCGTTGCTTTTTTACCGTGGCGCTAACTATTTCCGATCTTTTTGATCGCACCTAACAGGTGCGCCTCTTATTTATTTATTTATTTATTTATTTGTTTATTTATTTATTATGAAATCGAAATGTCACAACAAAGACATTATGTGCTTCGAAACATGCACGGGCATGCATGCTGGGCCAAGCGTGCTTCGGATTGACTGCAGCATACTAGCCATTTGCGTTTCAGGCTAAACTTGAATTTTGATTGTGAGAGTCCCTGCTTTGAATAAGAGCAATGAAAAAAGAAAGCGCATATTTATTTCATGCTCGGTAGTTCGTGAACCAATGCACTCAAGCAATCAATTCCGGACGTGATCTCTGCGTGGCGCCTTCAAACAGGAAACATTAACTGATTCTAAGTTATTTTTGGTATTTATGTTCATTTTCGTCTCCTGTGCAGCGTAATCAAGGTAGGAAACTTCTCTAGAATGCGCCAACAATCAATAAAGAAAAGTATGTAAAGTATTTTTATTCAATTTGTTATGAGTAATGAAAACAACTATTCTGGGTGCTTCCCCCACGCGCAATGTCGACCGTCTGCTCCCTGTTATGGCTCAATAAGGGCAAATTGATTCGGCAAAAGAATGAGCGGGGAGGGTGATGTGAGAGGGGGGGGGGGTGCGACTGTACAGACATATTTGCTTCTATTTTGTCAAGAGATAACCAATCGAGGGTTCCACGAAAATTGTCTAATCCGTCATTTCTGCGCCAGAGCTTTGCTTCTACCGATCGTACACGAACATTATATGGACGAGAAGCTGGTACTTCAAACTACTTCCATGGTTGAAGCGGGATTGTGATGGCTTCCTTACATTTTCTTTCTTTTGGCAGTTCGCATCGCATATTCCTATTATAAATCACATGCAGAACAGAAGTGGGCTCTAATCTTCATAGAGTTCATACTTTAGAGATATACGGCTGGTATACAGTGATGAAACTTCATCTGCTGAAAAAAGTTTGGAATAAAAAATAATCGGATAAGTTTGCTGAAGGAAGAAGTGGGAGTTGGGGGAGTTGAAGGGTAAGAGGGGTGAAGAGGGGGTAGTTAGTTTCATCGTACTTAGATGACCAGCGAAATATATACACAGAGGGATCATTGCCGTCCCACGGTTAAAGTTCAGTTATTTCAAGTGCAAATGCTGTATTAGGCTTCATCCACGTTTTCGTCGCAGCTGCTTTTGACATTAGGACTGAATCGGGCCAGAGGTGTTGTCGAATGAACATGAAGGTATTTAATAAAACGAAGCAAGAAACAGTGGGCAGTATAAATAGAAGGCTATCGACAAAGGTGACTGAAGCCAAATGAAGGCAAAATTAATATTTGAGCCAAACGCGGCAATTTATTTTCTTGCGCGACGTTGCCTTTGCTTTCCCAACTCAGCAGGAGAATAATTTCCACACTCCTTGCTGTAAAATGAGAAACGAAAGCACAATGCTCCTTTCAACCTGATCGCCTACTCCACAAAATTCTGGCAAAAACAAAAATACTTTAGATATGTTCGAAAATACGGGCAACCTATACATCCCGAATGGTTGCGTGCTGCAGGCTAGTAGGCTAGTTTGCTCGCACTGTTACATAAGTTGCAAAGGAATACATAGCAGACAGTCAAGCTGTTTAGAGCACGTCTCATTACCGAGGTATACAAACTGCCACAGCCATAAATGCTTCCATGGTTTAGCAAGTACATTCAATATATTCGGTGCAATTGTTTCGGTACATCAGAGACGCTGGTGTCCGGGAGCGCGTTCTTACCGACGGCCTGTACACACTGGTGCCGCCGGCTCCGACGCAGGCTTGGTTGCCGAGTTTTCTTTGGGCGACGTTCGATAACGGCCATGCCACCTCTCGCCGCCAGCCATCGGCGGCCAACGCCACACCGCGCAAACACCGCTGTGGAACTCTACTTAAAAAGGCACTATAAAGAAAAAGATGTGGTTGATACCTCTTTCATGGTAATCGGTAGAACACGAAAGTGAAACGTGTCTTCACAGAAGCTGTTGCATATTTGCTTCGTGAACTGACGGTTCGCTGCAGCGGAAGGCACGTGGTTTGCGTGTCGGCTACCGTGTTGTAGATTTGCTTGGCGCGCGGCGTCCTGTCGGTGGGCGGCCTCCTGCGGCCGAGTCACGAGCAGTCCGGCTCCGTAGTGTATTGGGCAGCCAGTTGAGCTGTGACGCGCTCAGCATCAAGAATGCGTGTGGCAGAGTGGCCGCCCTGAAGTGTTCACACCAGATCGTCATCACTTCATGAATTTTGATTCCGTCAGCTCGGGTCTACTTAAATTTTTACCAGGAAATATGCACTAAAATGTACTCTGCAGGAGCCAGGCACTGAACTGGATAAGCTTCAACCATTTAGTACTCAGGCACAAAGGCAGAAATGTTAAAGAATACTTTGAAACCCGTGATTTCAGCTGACGTCCTGGGGCTAGGGCTTCAGGGCAAGACTTAGTAGATGAAGCTCTGACGTTCATTTACTTTTAATAAACAGCCTATTACAGGGGACTCAACTGAACTGTTGTTTTGGAATAATATTTCATCAGTGTGGAGTGGCTTATTACGGGTTTCTCTGTTGCATTCTCTTTAGCAGCATTGCTGTAAAAGAGCAACCTAAAAATCAAAAAGAAATAATTCTGCTAGCGGTCTTAGCTGGCGCGCGATAAATGGAACTCAGATCACAGCTGTAATCCCTATCACCGTCCTTCCTTCCTGATCCCTTCTTTTCTGGGTTCACGCCTGATTGGTCCTCATGCTTTCTGTCTTTAACAATCACGCACACGAAATCGAGGGTTCGACGGAAGCCCGTCTGGTCGGGATGAAGCATTGAAGAAATAAAACGAAAGACACCGACCAACATAGAAGTGCTAAAAAATGAAAAAAAATCTAAAAGACGTTTCGGCTTCACTACGGAAGCCTTGTTCACAATGGGATGACGGAAGGTTCATGGAAGCTTATGTATGCTTTAGAACGTGACGTAAGCAGCGCGTGTATGACGGGGGGAGGGTTCCCTCATTTCGATTAAGCGTGTGACGTGTTTTTTGTATCTCCAGTGATTCCAGATACAGACGCGATTTTTGGTTTCTTTCTTGGCCGATAATTCTCGAGCGATCCCAGTCGATATTGTGGCCCGTTGCATCCGTGTGCTCGGCAAGGGCATTCGACACTGTACGCTTCTTTTCGACATCTTTCTGATGCTGCCTCAGTCTCTGTTTGAAGTTGCCCGATTCACCGATGTATGCGTAGTCGCAATCTGCGCAGGGTATCTTATAGACCACGCCGGGAAACGATTCTCTCGGAAGCCTGTCCTTACCGCCGACGAGCGCTTGCCTCAGCTTACATACGGGCACGTGCGCCACCTCAACGTCATAACTGCGTAGAACGCGAGACAAGGTTTCGCTTATCCCTGGAACGTAAGGTATGGCAGCACGCTTTCTTGGTCGGGGATTGGTCGGACGAGCAGGATTGGACAGACGGCGCTCCACAGCAGTCAAAAAGGATGTGGGGTAGCCGCTTGCCGAGAGATCACAAGATGTTGGCTCTGCTTAATGACCAGGACACTTACGTCCGGCTCACTCGGGACCCGACCTTGAAGGTTCAGAGGGACTTCCAGACTCTCCTGGCTGACGTGTTCCGCTTCGTAGCTCCCGAGCGCAAGTCTTTGTATTTCAAGCTTCTCTGTCATAACGGTGCTGCACCTGCACTTTATGGCCTACCAAAGGTTCATAAGCCTAACGTCCCCCTACATCCAATCGTCGACTACACTCGCTCCCCTCTCTACAAATTGTCCGCATACCTGCACCAGCTTCTGGCTCCACTCGTCGGGAAGAGCTCCACGCACGTGAGCAACTCCTGTGACTTTATTGAAAAAGTTCGTGACGTGTCTCTAGACGACGACGAGGTGATGGTTTCGTTCGACGTGGTATCGCTGTTTACCTCAATTCCGACTGACTTGGCTGTGGAAGCATGCACCTCTGCTCTGGAATCTGACAGGACCTTGCCAGACAGGTCGCCCATTGACGTTCCCGACGTCAAGAGGCTCCTCTGTTTTTGCCTTGGAAACACGTACTTCTGTTTCGACAACATCTTCTACAGGCAAGTCCACGGTACGGCAATGGGTGCATCCGTCTCTGTTACCGCTGCCAATCTTACGATGGAATGTTTGGAAAGGCGTGCTCTCGCGTCCTTCAGCCCTAGGCCAAAAGTTTTTCTGCGCTATGTGGACGACTGTTTCTGTCTGATTCGGCGCAGCGCTTTGGATTCGTTCACTGCGCACCTAAACAGTCAAGAAAAGGCCATCCAATTCACAGTTGAGACAGAGGTCGACAGCAGACTCGCTTTTTTAGATGTACTTGTCACCAGACGCGATGGACGGCTCTCGTTCAGCGTGTACCGTAAGGACACACACACTGGCCGCTACCTGAACTTTCAATCCGTTCATCCAGACGCTCACAAAAGGTCGGTTGCTGCCTCACTGCTCAACCGTACGAACCGCATTTGCACAACAGCAGAAAGCCGTTCCACTGACTTGGACCACGTGCGTGGTGATCTCTCGGCAAGCGGCTACCCCACATCCTTTTTGACTGCTGTGGAGCGCCGTCTGTCCAATCCTGCTCGTCCGACCAATCCCCGACCACGAAAGCGTGCTGCCATACCTTACGTTCCAGGGATAAGCGAAACCTTGTCTCGCGTTCTACGCAGTTATGACGTTGAGGTGGCGCACGTGCCCGTATGTAAGCTGAGGCAAGCGCTCGTCGGCGGTAAGGACAGGCTTCCGAGAGAATCGTTTCCCGGCGTGGTCTATAAGATACCCTGCGCAGATTGCGACTACGCATACATCGGTGAATCGGGCAACTTCAAACAGAGACTGAGGCAGCATCAGAAAGATGTCGAAAAGAAGCGTACAGTGTCGAATGCCCTTGCCGAGCACACGGATGCAACGGGCCACAATATCGACTGGGATCGCTCGAGAATTATCGGCCAAGAAAGAAACCAAAAATCGCGTCTGTATCTGGAATCACTGGAGATACAAAAAACACGTCACACGCTTAATAGAAATGAGGGAACCCTCCCCCCGTCATACACGCGCTGCTTACGTCACGTTCTAAAGCATACATAAGCTTCCATGAACCTTCCGTCATCCCATTGTGAACAAGGCTTCCGTAGTGAAGCCGAAACGTCTTTTAGATTTTTTTTTCATTTTTTAGCACTTCTATGTTGGTCGGTGTCTTTCGTTTTATTTCTTCAATCACGCACACCCGTCGCCTTGCATTAGAATGTGACAGGAGAACCTGGTGCCTTATTACGTTTAAACGTAGCGCTTACTCCAATAGAGCGAATAAAGTGCCAATCTGATCCTATGAAAAATATGGCTGTAATCGGAGCCAGTTGGTTATTCATCGTGTCGCATAAGAAAGCTGGTCAGCACAAGACGGAGGATGACTTCTAAACGCGGCGGAAGACACACCACTGAAAGCGCGAACAAAGAACGGTTTATAAACACCTCTTAGTTCGCGCTCTGTGTGCTGCCTATTCCTTCCAGTTTCGAACTCCTTCTTGGTTTTGTGCAAAACAGTGCGTTTATCCACTACAAATACCACACTGATCATCCCATAGTCATTTTTATGACTTCGGATATCGGATGTATCATGCTCACCGATGTCTGTCATAGCAAGCAACCGTGGTGGCTTAGTGAGTGCGGAGTTGCGCTGCTAAGCACGAGGTCGTGGGATCGAATCACAACCGCAGCGGCTGCATTTCGGTGGGGGCGAACTGCAAAACTGCCCGTGTGCCGTACTTTCGGTGCACGGTAAAGAACCTCAGGTGGTTAAAATTATTCCGGAGTCGCGTACTAACGCGTGCCTTTAATTCATGTTTTGTCTTTGGCCCATAAAGCTGCTTAATTTAGTTTTATAGTAACAAGCACCCCGTTATCCGAAATGGATCTTAACTTGAAGCCATGCTTAAGGTGATCTAAATGAACCTGCCCATAACGCTCATTGCATTTTTTCTGCACGTTCACGATAGGCGTCATTCAGGTCTAGCCATGCATGAGCTTCAAGTTAAATTGCATTTCTTAATACAGGGCCAGTCAACAATTTCCGGCTCTATGCATGGGCACAGAAATCTGCTGCATATGCGACCTCATATATTCATTTCAAGCACGATGAATGATCTACTAAGAAAAAGAAAATCCGATAAGTTATAATACGCATATTGTAACAGCTCTATCACTTGGAGACTCGGTGTACAGTGCTAGAAAATTCATACGTGGACTGCAACGAACAGCAACGAACCGCTTTCACGCACAATTACATGGAATTGATAAGTGTAACCGCCTCGTAGTCAGCTTTCAATCACTGGTAGTCCTAAGTGTAAGTTTTGGAGTATTAATTAGGCCGCTGTTACGTTGGCAAGGAAACTTTGAAACGAAGCAAAGCATAGGAGTAGTTTCAAAACTATTCGAGCATTTTTGAGCCCCATATAGAGGACAATAATTGCACCAATTCATTGGACAGTGGCAGAAGTAATTCAAATATAATTTTTCTCACTCTCTACACAGTTATAAAGCTAAATAAGTTGGCGGGCAACTGATCGAAGTAAAAAGGAATGCGCATGAGGGGCTTTAGGTACAGGGAGCAATACGCGATGACCGATTTAAAAGGTGTAATCTGCACCTCTCTATCGAGATCCATATTTGCTAATGCTGCATGTTTAGCGGGATGCTCGTTATAATCCTGTTCCTGGCGTGGTAGGACGTGCAATTTCGCTGAAAGCGCGTGTCTCCGAAACTCCGTCTGCAAAGCCCCCATACTTGGCGCAGATCAATGATAGACGGTAATTTAAGTTGACAGATGCGCTTTACCGCAATTAAGCCCGCAAAACTGAACTTCCTCTGAGTCGCAGCTGATTAATGAGAGGTGCAGGCGCCTAACCCGAACCACATTGTCGCAGAATACACGACGTCCGCGCGCTTTACTGCTCTCCGCCATAGATTAGTTTCCTTCAACGAGGAACTAAATGTCGTACTCGCACTTCCAGGCACACAGCACGATAAATCCCTGAGTAAAGGGAAACAGAATAATTTGACGTTCTTTTTCTTCGATAGTTGCATGACATCGCAGACTTATATAAGTTCCTTTAAAAAAAAAACGTCATTGGAAAGTCACAAACATGGCGGTACATTTATCTGTGAAATTTTCTTTCATTGGAAGCCATTGCGGTTCCTGCGCGGTTAGTCTGACTTCGGCTTTGACTATTTGCAACAGAATTTGTAAGGAATGAATCTCCTGGAGAGGGGAGCCAGACTCGACAGGTGTGCAGGAAAGTCTTTTATGGTCTAGTGCTTTTTCCCGCTGATGTTATCTTGGGCACAACAGAAAAGCCAATGGAGGCTTGTTCAGTGACAGCTGCCGACACAGGGAGGTCGCGAATCTTTAATAACAACAGAATACTTAAAATAGACACAATCATGTGCATGTATTTATTGTTTGTTTAGTAGCTGAGACACCACAGAAAATGCTGAACACACCTAAGCGCTGCTTTTCGAATGGCACTCCATATTTTTGTTGGGAACTTGAAAAAAATTGAAGTAAGAGAAGGAATTTTGCGCTTGCTTTTCTGCAATTATATTTCAACCAGTGGCAAGGCACGCTTGTACAAAGCCAATGTTTTCAGGACGTTGTTTGACCTTAGCCTACCAATGTTGGAACCTTCGTTTGGTTCTTGGTGTTTACAATGTATTTGATAATGCTTTATCAACTCTTCTTAGTTCATTATCGGTTTTTCTTGCCATCTGATTCAATTATCATTTTTTTTCACCTATATACCATGTTTCTTCACCTTAGGCTCATAAAACATCTCACGTCTTACTTTTTAGCCATTTGTTTAATATCGACGTTTTTTGTTCCAGATTTTAGTCATTCCAAGCTTTCATTTTTGTGCTACACCCCATGTGAGCATCCTCACAGTTGTATCTTGTGAAGGTTTTGTAAAATTATGAATGTTGGAATGTTCAAGAACATGTTGGTTCCTAGTGACATTGCTCGCCCCTTGATCATCAGGAACAGCACAGTGAGAAGTGTTGAACGCACTTCAGCATTTCTCAAAGAAAAAGCGGAATATATTGAACCTGTACTAGATGCTGCACTGGGTACAGTAGTGTAAACAGAACCCACTTCCATTATTTGCATTTATGTACATTTTATTTTATTTTTCTGCCATTGCAGTCTAATATATGTATCGTGTTCATCATTGTGTGCATTGTGTGTGGAAGCCCACTTTTGACATTTATGTTTGTGTGTCATCGGTGTACTTCTTCATTTGTACGGCTGTTAATATTGGACCACATGGCGGCCTTGTGTGCTGTTTGGAACGACGAAGCTGAACTCCTTTTTTTATGTAGCCACAGCTTGCAAAGGAAGGAAAATAGACAATTTTAGGCAGCAAGTGCTTGTGTGTTTTTGTATTGCCCTGCTTTCTATCTTATACAGTTACAGAGTAAAGGTACAAAAATAAATAGATATGCCTTGATTGAGTGAGAGATAGAGAAGAAATATAAAAGGCAGAGAGGCCGTCCAAACGCTCCTCTGGTTTGATACCCTATACGTAGGGGAAAGGTATTAAGCAATCGAAAAAGGACAAAGAAGAAGAAAGAACGCTGAGGGGGCCACTTTATTCTGACGTGCGCATCGACGCTACAGTTGGTCATTGAGATCTGTGAAGGCGAGCTTCAGTTATTGATTCTTGGCGAATTTCTGCTCACCATGGGGAACATATGCGAACACCATGAAGATATAAATTAACAGTTTGCTGAAGTCGTGGCACGTCGAAGAGTCAATAGGACATAACATTAGTCTGTGCAGTATGCAAGTAAAAATAATAACTACTGGGTTCACCAGGTATTAAAGAGTTGATGGATTCGTAGCCAAATAGTGTAATGGAACTTGGTAGGTTAGGTTGCATGCCGATGTTTGAAAATTTACCAACGTAGGGCTGAAATGCGAGACGGCGTGCCTTTAGCATTCCAATGTGACGCCGCTAAAATTCTCACTTCTGTCCGAATTGCTAATTGAGGAGCCACGATGTTTACTGAAGGCATTAAATCACTAAATGCAGGGCGTTCAGTACTTCTAAATCGCTTCCAGCTGACGCTGTCTGCCGCTTAGTAAATATCATGCATGAGTCAGTGACTGCAGCATGACAACGGCGTGCTTGTGTTGCTCTGAAAAATGTAGGGACAGCTTCGCTAGTTTATGTGGTAGCATGCGAAACTGTCTTGGTGTTTCTTTTAATCTTCTTTGCCTTTGGAGCTATTTCATAATTTTACTGTGGCCGTACTTAGCAGCAGATTTGCAGTCAGGTGCTATCACTGTGGCTTGCCATAAAAGCTACTGTGATGAGTTGGTCTATTCATTTTATCCAGGTAACAAGGATCTTGTTTCACACTTTTTATCGAGTGCGCTGAGAAAGGAACCCGTTTGTGAAAGGCTTTTTTTCTAACTCAACCGGTATACGCTCATGAAGCGTACGAAAACCCTCCACATATCTCTTCGAAAATTCACGAAGGACACCACAACCAAAAATGTCATGCGATCGGGAGTATTTGCTTCGATGAGGAGGTATATTCATATCTGTAATTTCATGGTGACACCTTCTGCTAAGCTACGACATCACACATTGCGATGTTGATGAGAATTTTCTTTAACGTAAGAATTTTTAGCTAAGGGCGCCTGGATGCATCCGAAGTCTGTTCGTAGTTTTCGACTTTTGTGTCTCCCTGCTAAGGAAGACACAGATGTATAGTTGGAACGAATTATGCACTGCGCGCTTCCTAGACACATGTTTATGTGCCTGTCAGGACTGATGGCTTTGGCAACCACTGCAGAACGCTCCTTTAGGAAGTGCATGGCAAAACCAAAAATACGCAATCCTAGCATGTCAATGCGGCATATGGAAATGTTTTCATCCGTAACTACCTAATGCTAACTTTGTCATTATATTTTGCACGAATAACTTATGACAAGTGCGGTTTCCAATTTTGTATACAAAGAACACACGCGAGCATCTTCTCTTTAGATTTTGTTTGCCTAAAGCGGCAGCGCCGTCGTGGCTTCCAACCTTTAATGCGAACAGCGCTTGGAATTGATGGCAGGCACTCTATGGCTTTGCTGTATGTGTGCGCGAAAGTGCAAATATCGGGACAATATTTTTAAAATAACAAACATTAGATGTGACGGGCTGCCTAATCTTGTACAGTTACCGGCGAAAAGCTGGGAGCCTAGTTTCGGACTAAAATACGACCTGGAAATGAAAAGGCGAGAATGGTGAAGGTCACAAAGTTGTCGGATAATAATAGTTGCTGACAAGCTGCAAACATGCCAGAATGGCTCCTACTGTCCACTCACTAACAAAATACATTTTATCCCAATAGAAGCTGTGTCATTTATACCCGAAAGTAGGTAAACTTAGAACTGGGTCATCTACTCTGACTCAAACACTAATGTAAAACTATTTTCACAGTGACAACAGCTCGTTTTGCTTCGCTAGAAAAGCATGCGCAGCTTGCACTATAGGGGTGCAAGACTGCAGTCAACAGCGGAGCTTGTGATCACCTAGCTTTTACGTGGCTTGCCTAACTTGTTTGTAGCTTTTGCGAGGTTATGCTAGGTTTTGCTAAGTTGTTGGTAGGCTTGGCTAAAAAAGTTTCTCGGTTTTTCGAGGTTATGGTAGGTTTGGTAAAGTTGTTTCTAGGTTTTGCGAGGTTAGGCTAGGTTTTGCTAAGTTGTTGTCTCGGTGGGCTTGACGCTGGAAGTTTTTGAGCTAGGATCGCTTTTTTTTGGTGACGAGGAGCGTTCAGCCGCCGACCCTCGCGTTCCCTGTACTGAAACTCAGGATACTCGACTCGGCATCGCCTCTTCTAAGGCGCAGCTTCGGTGCGGTGTTCCAGAGCAGCTCGGTGGCGACACATCGCTCCTCGCTTAGCAGTACGGCGCTCTTCCTGGTAACCCGCTTCTTCTTCAGGCATCCGGGCTTTCTTCAGTCTTCCCATGTCAGCAGCACATACGCACGGAGTAGAGGAGGCGAGAGGGGTGTCGCCACACCGGCTGTTCGGAGCTTTTACTCGCCGGTGTCGTCACGACACCGCCTTACGTACATGGGGTGCGAGGAGGTTACGTCGCTCGGTGCGCTCGCAGGTGGTTGCTAGGCAACGCGAGGCGCCCCTAAGCTGGGCTGAGTTTTCAGGTAACGCTCTACGGTGGAACTAAAGCTTAAACAGCTCCGCTGTTAAAACTTTGCCCGTAGCCTATTGTTCCCCTCACCACATCCGTTTGCCATGGATCCCAAGCCACATTAGAATAACGGGACAAGATGTAGCGAGCCGATTGGCTACTGCAGCGCACTAGTTGAATGAATTTCTACCAATGTAATTCGCCGCATCCGACGCCAAAACAGCCCTCTAGGGACTAAAGGGTAAGTTATCAATGACCATGTAACTCGATGAGCGGATGAAATTATATCTTTTGTACAATGTAGACATTTAGCAACTCTCTTCACTAAACCTGAAGGAAGGATGGGCTTTACAGAACCATTTATATTGCCTACGCCTAGAGGTGGCGTACAGACCCCATTTTCTATATCGTATACGGAAAAAACCCCTTTCGTACTGCGTACATGGTGCCACAGCAGAAGGTTCTGCACAACTATTTCTCATCGAATCTTCACAATCTGAACAACATTGGGAGACACTTCGGAATCACCTTGATGTCTTAGATAGATATCCCTTATCTGTAAGAAAATTTCTATTGCCCTGGTCGTGGCACTATAAAGAAAGATAATAGCGTTAAAAACGTTCAGCGATTTTTTTTTTGTTGACTCTTACTTTATAATTTTGTTGTGAACAATTATATTTGAGTGACGTAATTTTTATCTACCGGTAACGTCATGGCGACTTGTTGTCACTGACAGTTTGTGTTTTAACGTGTTCTTTTTTACCCTCAATTAGGTGTCGTCATACATTTTTCGCGTTAGTGACTTCTTATGCACCATTCGCCATTCGAACGACGGCCAGTGGCAGAGGGCGTAAAAGCAGCTTTTATAGAAAGACAAGAACGAAAACACCGATTGATACGCCCATAGGAAGCGTGGCTTTGACTGACGGACGGATAACTTAAGGCTGACTAAAGCGTAATTTACTTTATCGAATTTCTAAATCAGTAATTCGATAAGGTCAATTACGTTTCAGTAATTCGCAGTGTGATGGCATTGTAAAGTCACAACGTCAAGGGAAGTGTGCACTGTTTACGGAATAAACACTAAGGTAGAAGGATAAATCAAGCATACCGAAGCATTCCACCGTCAGGATTTTCCTTCAAGTACTAAAGTTAATCATAAAATCTAAGCAGTCTGAACACATCCTGAACAGGCAAGAGATACTAATAGCTGTCCACGACGAATCCCCACCCCCCAATAAAGAAGAAACAAATAAAAAGGCCGTTGCTTGTCTGTGTATGTCCCGCTTCGACCAGAACGTGTCCATGGTGGCAAATTGAATGCCAAAATAATTTATACAGAGCATGCTTATGACTGTCAGGAGATGCGCTCGAAAAAAGAAAGCACTGGTTTGTAAACAACGGCGACATTCATAACTTTCTTCTGAATACATGGAAGGTGAAACACAAGTCAGAGCTAGTAAATTCTTTTGCACTCAATTCAGAAAACTCAAGCCGACGTAAACGTTTTCTTCGTAGCTTTCTAGCTACGCACGCGCGCGCACACACATACATACACACACACGCACTGAGTGAAACAGCACAGCACTACAGTGCAGGCACTTTTACGAAGAAATTTTGAACTAGCCGTTTCTGAAGAGGCACTGTGGCTTTGTCGAAATTGTTAAAATGCCAGCAAGATCAACTGTAGTGCTCTGCTGAGCTAAGTTACAAGAATGCAGCGCAAGAAATTAGACACACAGAGAACACACAGTTAACTATCAACCAACTTGCCCAAATCAAAGTCCTGCTTGTTTGCCAAGCTTTCAAGAAGTTCGTCGGGCTTTCGAAAGCCTGCTCACAAATACGGAGGTGACGCAATGGGCATCCTGTCTCATATGGCACTGCTGTATAGTGATCGTGAGCAGAACCACGGGCCCGGTGTAGTGAAGGCCACGATGCGCTGCGAGTCCTCCATCTCTTCGAGCTAATGTCTTAAGGATAATGTCCTGGTTAGGGTTAGGATTTGTTTATAATGACCTTTCCATTTTAGTTTGGTCGAGTGGGGCCAGTCATATTTTATTAGCAGTATTCTGGTTGCAACCAACGTTTGATTTAATGAAGAGGTGCCGGCATATTTTTCTGAATATTTCTG